>NC_088874.1:37953855-38140018 GCF_032884065.1 Artemia franciscana | reverse complement strand
TTTGCTTTGAATGAGAAGAACTAATTTACGGAAAATTGAATCTCCATGGAGCTCTTTGGAATGGAGATAATTAGATTAATCGGGCTAAAGGAGAAAAAACATATGCATACATGCCGTATAATGAAACATCCTCGTGGCCAAGCTCTTTGAAAAATAGAAAGTTTTTAATACCCCCCCCCTCCCCCAATATTTTAGAATTTGCCTTCTTTTAAAGGCTGACAAATTTTTCACTCTCCGATTCTGGAGAAAAGACCTCTTGAAATGAATTAATATGCATGATTTCATTATGCAAAGAGGGTGTACTGAATGAGTACTTGGCTGGAAGGAAACGTTCATAGCGGTGAAAATTTGTATTGGTGGATGTTGGTAATAGCTTTCACACATGCAAGAACTTATAAAACCACAATTTATAAGTAATATAAAGCTATCAGTGATAGTAAAAAAAGGTGTAGATTTAGTATTTGTAGCATTAGCAGCTGTAGCCATACTAAAAGGATAATTAAACGAAGAATAAACAAAATCTGGGAGAGCCCCGGCTTACTTAGTAACTCTCATATATTACGAAGATATATTGAGTGTAAAAGCAGATTATTGAAATTTTGAAGGTTTTGACAGCAGATCGGGCAAAAATAGGCTTGTAATTAACATTAAGCACAGGAAAATGCTCAGACTAGGAATAAATGAAGGGAAAGGGGTGATGTTGCATGACGAGGATTTGGATTAAATGGATGGCTTCATCTGCCTCGGTAGTATTGTTAGTGAATATGGCAGATGTAGTGAAGATGTAAAGGCAAAATAGCGAAGGGCCATTGCGTTTTTTCACTGTTGAAAACGGCTTGAAAGTATTTGAAGATAAGTCTGCGAGCAAACCAAGAATATTTGAGGCTACAGTTACGACCGTGGTCAAATATGGTTCTGAAACGTGGGTGCTTTGAAAGGCAGAGATCTCTTGAATATTTCCAAGAGGGATTTTTTTAGTACGGTTTTAGTGGAATACAGCTTATTCGCCGTCAGAATATTCAGTTAACCCCCGATAACCTTTCCAAGGAAAAATCCTCCCTCGAAAATATCCCCGCGAATTCCACCGAGAAAACTTACGCTCGACAATTTTTCCCCCTGGAAAATTCTTACCACATGTAAATTTGAGCAGCAAAAGGTTGACAAGACAACTAAAGACAACTAATAGGAATGAAAAAAGCATAATTTAGCGTCGGCTATTATGATGGAGGGGCTCTGGGTCTTTCTAGAGCAAAGAAGGATACCAGATGTTAAAACGAGCACATGCCAATGCCAAAGTTATCCAAAACTCCATAAGCCTTCAGATAAATATAGGAAGGGTTATGCCAGGGGGTATTAATTAATATCTCATCCCCTTCATTTAGACTAAAACTTGAATAAGGGTGCGGCAGGGTGATATCTCCCTTCCTACGGCAGAAAGATGTTTCTGACATTTATTTTGAAGCTTCATTTAACTGATTAATTGATAATTGATTTAATTGATTAATTGAATCAATTAATTAATTGATTTAATTGATTGACTGATTTAACTAATTTGATTCACATTTCATAAAATTGTATGCAATGATGTGTAAGTGCATCAGCTATTATGAAAGAGGTATGTTGCATGATTTTATAGATGGAGGGAGGCAACCTTAAACAGTTCATTTTAATGCCAAAACATCCGAACGTTTATTGAGCCTTCCGATAAACATGGAATTAGTTGTACGAACGGGGAGAGTAGAAATTAGTATCCAATCCCTCTTCATTTCCGGGAATATTTCTGATCCACATCTTTATTATGAAAATAAAGAGTAACAATAAACCATAAGACGAGCTGAACCTGTTTCTTATTGGAGGGAGAATTCCCCCTAAGCAATCTCCCTCGTGATCGCAGAAACATAGGAGAATGCTCATCCGATCGGATATTGAAGGTTCTAGTGCCTTTTTAAAAGTTAAAATGGTTTTAACCAAAAGTTAAAACGGCTACAATAGTTTTTAGTCATTTTAACTTTTAAATTAAAAAAGTTAAAATAGTTTAAAGTTAAAACTTGTTACAGGCAAAATAGTGATCAATTCCGTTTTTTTTCATTTTTTTCATATATCATACTTTCCCTGTGGCTGCTCAATTTCGTGTGTGGGCAAGTTTTTCACAGGGGTGGAAAAATTTTCTCAAGGGAATATGCCTTGCACCAGTTGTAACTACCCCTTTGACTGACCACTAGCTAAACAGCTATATTTACGAACAATCTGGTTCCATCCCACTTTCTTGGGCTATGACGAAGGAAAGGTTGAGACACATTTTATAGACGAAGGATGACAGATGGCCAAAGATTGTACTTTTTGGCCATCCCTCATGGACCAAACTTGGTCGACACATCCTCTCCCCGACCTAAAACCACACTTAATTCTTTTAAATCTTTATCTAAAGCATCCTAAAGTCTAAAAAGCATCATCATACTAATTAATTTGCGTCATAGAAAACCAAGCTAATTCCTGTATAATCACCATATCGACTCTTATCACCTTTCTTGTAGAGGGGTTTGATTAAAGTTGCCTTAAAATCAATAGGTAGCTCCCCTTTATCAAAATCATATTCACAATCTTCAGTAACTTTTCTTTAGCTTCGACACTTTACACGTTAATAATTTTTCTTTAGTTTCTCCTCGTACAAGCTCCTCCTCCTTTGTATTAAACTTTAAGCAATTTCACTAATATTATTAGATATGTTTCTAACTATCTTCCCTAGGGCACCATCAGCGAACTCATAAATTGTTTTCCTAAATTTATTCCATACATCATCTATTTTGTCAAACATTATACTTTCCAGTTTTGTATTCGACTGTTCCTTAAATTTTCTCTCAAATTCTCATCACGGATTATACCAAAGTCATAGTGTCCGGAAAGGTATCCTTTCAATCCTGAATTTCAGCTTTACATTAACTCTAGACTCTACTAGATGGTGGATCTTTACTTTTAACGTCAATATATTCGTTCTGTCAATCTTTGGTTTACAATAACATAATTGAAAAGTTTGGCGGTCTCACTGTCATGTGGATAGCATGTTAACACATGGGCAATTATCTTACCAAGAACTGTATTGGTTATATCTAGGTTTTTATGCATACACAATTGCTGTCTCACCGTCATGTGAATACCATATTAACATATTGGCAAGTTTCTGACCAAGAACTGTGTTGGTTATAACTAGGTTGTTATGCCTTCAAAATTGCAGGAGTCTATTAACATTGCTGTTTACTTTTCCTACACATAATTTATCTATTCTAGTGTATCATATATTCCTATTTCTACCGACCTTGGTATTAAAATCCCATAGTAAAATCTATCTGGGACCCTGTCTCTTTGTTCCTGTAGATATAAGATATATTCATCTGAGTCACCCATATCTGAATTAGTCGATTCTACAGGGACAAATGCTGCTAAGACTTAAGATTTGTACTTTTTAATCACAGAGGGGGAAGCTAGTATTTTATTAAAAATGCCCTCCCCAACCTATTCAAGATTTAGCAACTAACTAATTTATGATTAGCCCTACTCCATGCTTATCCACCCCGCCTCTCTTGTCTAAGTAAATGAATTCTATAAAACCTAATTTCATTTTTTCTACCCCTGCTTTATTATTTCATGAAATTAACTATTAATCAGTCCAGTTTGAAGCGTATGAATTCTTCATTCAAAATGTCAGTATGATAGTTGTTTTTTAACATTTTAGTATTTTAAGTATCAATTCAATTCAATCCAGTTTATTTCCAAAAAAAATTTAACTCTCTCAATCACGTCCGACTGCTCCTGCGTTAGGCTGTAATGCCAAACGGGAGAATGGTATTCAGGCAAGACCGTATAAAAGAGGCATAAACTCGCAAAAAGTGATCTGAATGAATTCTGTGTCGAGAGAGCAGCTTCAGGGAGCTAATACCTGCATTAGCTCTCCGGAGCATCATTTCCGCCTTTTCTCCCACTCTAAATCAGTAGTAAGATATACCCCAAGCATTTTAAGGTACGGCTGGAAGGAGGAAGGGGAGGGTCAAGTTCTAGGTTGATTTTAAGAAAACGGAAGGTCAGCACAGCAGACATCTGGACTATAACAGCCATCCTGTGTGCAGCAGCATCATCCGATGTATCAGCTATGATGGTAGCTGTGCTGCTTTGAATATTTTTGTAGCACAGTTCTGCAATAGATAGATCATCAAACATATTCCAGCGATCTGTCATGCTTATTGCCAGCTCGTTTATCATGATTAGAAAAAGAAGTAGACCCAGTAGTCTGCCCTGAGGCACTCCAGAAAATATAGGCATTTCATCAGAAAAAGTTGATTTGTACTCGGTACGATGTGTTATATTTGCAAGGAAATTAGCTATAATTTGCGCTAAAAAAGGGTGGACATTAAACTTAGAAAGGAACTTCCTTATCAGAGTACTATGAAAAATTAGGTCAAAAGCTTTCTTTAGATCAATTTTTATCAGATTAATCCATCGTTCAGGCTCATCCAGATGTTTGAGAATTGTATAACATACTTACCAGACAATGGACAGTGGACGTTTTGAGTATTTTTCCAAACTGTCTAGGATCAACAAGCTTAAATACTTGCTTCTTTAACCAAGCAGCCAAAAGACTCGCGTAAATTTTTCTAAACACAGGGGTCACTGTAATTGGTCTAATTCCAGAAAAATCATTTGGTGCATTTTTTTTTGGATTGGTGTAACATATTCATTTTTCAAATGGATGGGTAATAGCCAGATTTGGTTATTAGGTTAAAAATATGTGCCAAAGGGAAGCATGATCTGTCAGGGAACGCTTTAAATAAATCTACAGGGATATCAACTGGTGTACACTTGTTTTTTTTCTAAACACTTAACTTTCGTTTTACTTTACTTGGCGATATAATAGGGAAATCGCAAAAATCAGTCGGAGAACTCGGTATATCATTTTTTGGTAGAGGAGGGATTGACTGGACAATATTAACTAGGTGGGCATTCAGCTTATTTGCAGTTTCCAATTCTCTTTCATCTAAATTAAAATCCACTCCTTTCTCTTTTTTTCCTACTATATTTTTAATTTCTCTGTACCACTGGCTTTGCTTTGACTTAAACAAATTATTCACTTCTCTTTCGGTATATTCATGGCGCGCATTTCTTGCCTTTTTCCGAATTTTGTTTTTTTGTTTATTTCCTTGTTCACATTTGCCTTCGTGGAAAAGTCGATTTTTTTCTAGAATGAGTGTCTTTATATTCTTAGTGATGTAAGCACGATCCGCGGAAAGTTGTTTTAAGTTTCTTTCGTGAAAACACGACTTACATGCGCACTATAGCTTTTCTTGTAGCAGTCTTGCTTTTGAACGTGTAACTTCTGCCTTATAAATCTCATCCCAGCTCACTTGACTAATCCAATTACCAAATTTTAAATGGTCTTTGTAACTTATTGGTCTGCTGAACATCGTTTTTATTCAATCCAAATTTTGTGGAGATGATTAAGCTGTAGAGTAAAGTGGTAACTCCCGACCAATGGTGCGCAAGGTACTGGTTTCTAGTAGAAGTTATGTAAACTAGAAGAAACAAGTTCTAACATAGTATCCCCCTTAGTGGCTGGTGGAAGCTGCTTAGACTGCAGAAAAACCCAAATCAACTCATCATACTTATTTCAACACGGGACTTCAGTTAATCTGGCTTTAATTTTATTATGCGAGTAATCATAACCACATCTCCTTTTTCCTCCAGAGGATGGTCATCTGGGCGAAGCTTAGCAAAACTACTATAATCTACAATTTCTGGTAATTTCTGACTTGCTTTTGAATGTGTAACTTCTGCCTTATAATTCTTATCCCAGCTCACTTGACTAATCCAATTAGCAAATTTTAAAAGGTCTTTGTCACTTATTGGTCTGCTGGTCATCGTTATAGTATTTTACTCAATCCAAATTTTGTGGAGAGGATTAAAAATTTTGTGGAGAGGATTAAGCTGTAGAGTAAAGTGGTAACTCCCGACCAATGGTGCGCAAGGTACTGGTTTGCTGTAGAAGTCATGTAAACTAGAAGAAACAAGTTCTAACATAGTATCCCCTTTAGTGGCTGGTAGAAGCTGCTTAGACTGCAGAAAAACCCAAATCAACTCATCATACTTATTTAAACACGGGACTTCAGTTAATCTTCCTTTAATTTTATTATGCGAGTAACCACACCTCCTTTTTCCTCCAGAGGATGGTCATCTGGGCGAAGCTTAGCAAAACTATTATAATCTACAATTTCTGGTAATTTCAGACTTGCTTTTGAATGTGTAACTTCTGCCTTATAAATCTCATCCCAGCTCACTTGACTAATCCAATTACCAAATTTTAAATGGTCTTTGTAACTTATTGGTCTGCTGAACATCGTTATATTTTTTTATTCAATCCAAATTTTGTGGAGATGATTAAGCTGTAGAGTAAAGTGGTAACTCCCGACCAATGGTACGCAAGGTACTGGTTTCTAGTAGAAGTTATGTAAACTAGAAGAAACAAGTTCTAACATAGTATCCCCCTTAGTGGCTGGTGGAAGCTGCTTAGACTGCAGAAAAACCCAAATCAACTCATCATACTTATTTAAACACGGGACTTCAGTTAATCTTGCTTTAATTTTATTATGCGAGTAATCACAACCCCGCCTCCTGTTTTCTCCAGAGGATGGTCATCTGGGTGAAGCTTAGCAAAACTGTTATAATCTACAATTTCTAGTAATTCAGGATTCTGTCGGTGCACTTCAGTTATAACTACGACTGAAGCCGTAGCTTTATTAATCAAGCTCTCTAACTCACACACTTTACCCGTACTCAAACTATCTGCATCGCTGTAAAGAAAAGTTGGGAAATCAAACAATACTCTTTCAGCTTTGTCGTGCAGTTTACCTTAACAGTAGCAGTGAGAGGTTTTATTTTCAAAACTGACTCTAGGCTTCTATCCATGTATTCATCCAGGGTAAACGTAGCGAAGGAGTTCCGAACGGGACACGTGACTGAATAAGCTGCTGTGAATTGCTGTCGTTCAGGAGTAGTGCTGCCTGGTACTGTAAACGAGACTGAGGCAGGGGAAGTGGGCTGGGTAGAAACAGAGGGGGGAACGAAAATGTGTGCAAGGGAATTTGGGAGGGTCTGTAAAACTCTGCCCTTTGGTGCGCAGGGAAGTCGAACTCGTCCGAGAGACGAGTGCTCGGACGAGTCCGAGCAATTTTCATATTGCGTAAATTATTGAACTTAATATGGCCTTAGGAAAATAAATGGTCCATTAACCAGTGGAGGATGGGGACTACCACATCTTTTCAAGTCTACACGAAGGGGACTAACACATCTTTTCAAGTCTACACGAATGGCTGAAGTAGGTTTATAGCCAGACAGGAAGAAGTTTCTGGTACCTCCAGTATGAACAGAAGTTTTGTGCAATCTTGGGCCGTCTTGGTTACAACATAGTTTTTCACTTTTAGCGATGCTGTTCCATCAATAAAATTTGAAATCTTGCACAGACAATCTCAAGCCTATTACCTCCGCCCATTATATATTTATGTGTACAAATATTCTGATACTACGGGGAGGCAATCCATAATACATAATTTAGCCAGAAAGAAGTTTTTCAGCCTGAAAAAAACAAAAATGACCTAACAGAGATTCGTTATCCATTAATCAGAGCCAAAAGCAAATGCTGTGTCGTTTACTAGGCTATATTGTCCTGGAAGTTCACCACTCCTCAAGGTCACTCTATGGCACTGTTAACTGTCACGCTTTTGGTTTGGAAAACTTTTGAAAAGTCAACTATGATGCCAATATAAGGCCACGTAAACTCAGTATCTCTGTCAGGGGTAGGGAAGGAAAATGGAGCTTGTGACGGATCAGACATCACAAACCATTTCACAGCACCGGAACTGCTCCAACGCCTAAAGATGATGTGTGACGCTAATTTCCAAACTCTAGCATTTTGGCCCGTAAAAGACCAATTTTGGCACGGGAATTAGGAATAAAAATTAGATAAAAAATTCTATTTCTTTTTCAAATGAATGTAAAGAGTATTATTAGAACAAACATATTTTTTTTCGTACGTTAAAGAGGATACTCGCTTCTAAGCCCCGGCCTTTATACTTTTCTGTCCACAAGTTGATTTTCTGTTTACGGTAAGGACAACTGTAGGATAAGAGTTAGAATGAAAAGTTTTTTACCCAACAGTGCTCAATTTCGCCTGGGGGAGGGAAATAAAATAAGTTCTCAGTTTGATTTTTTTTTAAGTTAATTGCACATTTTTTCAAGTTATAAATGATTTCAGTAAAAATTGTAAAACTTTAGCATAAAGAGCAATGAGTTGAGGGGAAGGGGGTAGATCCTCTAATATACAGAATGATTTTTTTTAAGTTGTATTATCGCTCTTTGCTTTCAGTTGGGAAAAATTTGTTTCTGTCAATTGAATCCTGACAAAAATCAAACGGTTCGTGGTAACAAACTGTGGTAAGGAGCGATCCGGCTCAATAGTAACCGAAACTCTACACAAACTTTGGTACCAATAGTTAGATCAAAAGAATCGCATTTCAATGCTTATTTTAAATATATAAGTTTCATCAAGGTTAGTCTTACCCATCAAAAGTTATGAGCCTGAGTATATTTGCCTCGATTTAGAAAATAGGGGTAAACACCCCCTAAAAGTCATACAATCTTAAAGAAAGTAACACCATCAGGTTCAGTGTATCAGAGAACCTCGTTGCAGAAGTTTAAAGCTCCTATCTACAAAAATTTCGCATTTTTTGCCAGAAGACGGGTCACGGATGCGTGTTTATTGGTTTTTTTTTTATTATTTTGTTTATTTTTTTTCTCAGGGGTGATCGTATCAACTGAATGGTCCAGAATGTCGCGCGAGGGCTCATTTTAACGGAAATTAGAAGTTCCAGTGACCTTTTTAAGTGACAAAAAATTGTGGGCACCTCTCCCACGCTCATTTTTTCCCAAAAGTCACCGGATGAAAATTCTGAGATAGCCATTTTATTCACCATAGTCAAAAACCTAACAAAAATGTCTTTGAGGACGACTTACTCCACCACAGTCCCCGTGGGAGGAGCTGCAACTTACAAACTTTGACCTGTGTTTACATATAGTAATAGTTACTGGGAAGTGTACAGACGTTTTCAGGGGTATTTTTTGGTTTAGGGGGGAGATTGAATGGGGGGGGGGGTTAGTAGGAGGATATGTCCATGGAGTAACTTATCATGGAGGAAGAGAATTTCAATGAAGGGAGCGCAGGATTTTCTAGCATTATTTGAAAAAAAACAATGAAAAAATAAATATTAAAAGCTTTATCTACTGAAAGTAAGGAGCAGCAATAAAACTTAAAACGAACAAAAATTATTACGCATATGAGGGGTTTACCTCCTCGTAATACCTCACTCTTTACGCTAAAGTAGTTTTAGTAATTTCAACTATTTATTCTACGGCCTTTGTGATTCAGAGGTCATTCTTAAGAAATTAGGACAAAATTTAAGCTTTAGGGTAAAGAGCGAAGTATCGACTAGGGGTGAACCCCCCATATACGCAATAAAATCATACGAATCTAGAAGTTCGTTACGTAAGTTAACTCGTAAGTTACGTATATTTTTTACCAATGAAAACGTTCGTAACAAATTAAAAGTTCTAGTTGCCTTTTTAAGGAACCAAAAAATTGGAGGGCAAGTAGGCCTCCTCCCTCGCTTCTTTTTTCTCAAAATCTTCCTATTAATTGCAATTAATTAATATGCAAATTTCGTTTTAATTATTTATGTACGGAGAGCCAAGATCAAAACATGCATAAATTCAAAAACGTCCAGAAATTAAATAAAAAAAACGCTGAAGTTTCTTACTGTTTTAAAAAGTAGAGTTAAGAGAAAGAGTCAAACTTTAGAGTAAAGAGCGAGGTTTTGAGGAGGAAAACCCCCCTTCATATACGGAGTAATTTCTCTTCGTTTTAAGTTTTAATGTTGCTCCTTACTTTCATTTAAAAAGCTTGTTTTTTTTTTATATTTAATACTCTTAAAGATTGAAATTTTTCATTGAAGAACAATTCTTTAATTGCGAGTCTTTTTTCATTTAGTTATATCTTAAGTTATATTATGATTAAATAGTTACTAAAAGATCTGCAACTGTCCATTATTAAATGATTATAAAATAAATGAAATAATTGAGTTGGTTCTTACTATATTTGAATTTTTCCAAAGTAGATTTGACTCTAAATCATCATTCTGACAAACATTTCTAATTAATTGTCAATGATTGAACATTGTAAACGTGTTTATTTAGTAGTGTAATTTTGTCAAATAAATCAATGTCTAGTGTGTCAATAATGTATCAATAAGATATATTTTAGCTAATATGTTTTTGATGCTATTTGAAAAATAATATTAAAGAATTAACATCTTTGGTTTCACACAGAGGTATTGGTTATCCCTTGGAACAGTTAAAAAAAACAAAAAAAAACAAAAAAAAAAGGTTCCAGGTCTCTTTTCCTTCAGGAAATACGGTTCTGGTATGAAAGATGCATGAGCTTCTGGAAATCATTATTACAGAAAGCATGTTATCCTTGAGCACACTTCAATAAATATCCTCGAAAGCTCCCCCTGTCTTTCAAAATGAGATAGATCCAAAAGATAAAATTCACCGCTATAGTAATAAAAGAAGGCAAAATATCTTTTGAATAAGAGAAAACGAGATAAAGAGAAAAGAGATAAGTACAACGAAAACAAGACGAGGAAAATTGAAAACAACTGAAAACAAGGAAAAAAAGAAAAAAAATTGTCGAAATCTTCCACAGAGGAATCTTCGGTACAAAAGCTTTTAAAATTCTCACTGAGGTCTGGGAAATGATATAAAAAGAAAAAAATTAAAAAAACTTAATGACTGTACGAAATCATCCATACTGAATAAAAAATCAAACTTTCATTACAGTTTATTTTGTGTGAGGCTTGTTTATGAGCAAATATCTTTCGACATTTTGAAACATAACGATTTCAATAGGTCCCAAAGACTGAAAGTTGGGGTGAATATTTGGTAATGGTATCATGACTTACACACATTTGACAAAGTAATTTTATTGATATTTTATGTAACTAGAGAGCTTTTCTACCGTCCTGGGATTAGAGCCGTCTTGGCTAGAGCGGATTGGTATGCTGGATTCAGGATCCCTTGTCTGAGAGGGCGAGTGTTCGAATCCTAGTGTACACAATTATTTAGTTTGGGATGGGGGTCAGTGGCGTGACTCTGTGAGCTCATCCAGTGTATACCCAGCTCTTTTCCGTATTCTTTATCTTTCCCTATCCCCCTTTTTACTTCCTGGCTGAAGGGCTAAGAAACGGAGATCAGCACCGCCGGTAGGGACTGTAAAGTCTAATGTTGCATTCTTTACCTTTTACCTTTTTATAGAGCTTTCAGTGACTGCCTAAGCATCAATAAAATGAGTATGCGCAGAGATGCGCATGCATCATGCACTAAAACAAATCCAAACATTGTCAATCTCTGCTAGGTGGTTCTAAAGGTATGTTTGAAATGTGAAAAAAACCTTTTGCTGTGTGGGCGTCATGGTTTTCAAACAAGTCTTAATAATAGCCTAACATAGCTAGGCTGCGTATTGATATAGTAAATGGCAGCTTATTTTTATTTATGAAATCTTCATTTAATCATCTATAGAGCCATTTGAAATTCTTTAGCCATCTTATTTAAGAAACAAAGAATTGTGATGCATGGGTAAGTCAAGAAACTAGCAAACATATCCCACCCTGCATGGGTGAGATATGTTGGTGCATGGGTGCACCGTTGCACCCCCTGCATGGATGCTCTGTTATAACGATGCGTAAAAGCAAAAATCATGATCAAGGAGGGTATTGTAAATGAAACGAAGAAAGTTTTTCCCAGTGTCCCAGTCTTACAAGTTTTAGTCATATCTATCCCATTTTTACTAAATTAGTGAAATCTGTACTAGGCGTGTTAAAAACTGAATAAATAATGTCAAACTTGCATTTTTGTTTTAAAAAAAGAAATGATCATAAAAAGGTAAAAAGAAAAATCGTGAAAAATATACAAATCTTGATAAAGGAACAACAGCAAAGGTTGACTAGGAAAATCCATATTAATATGATGAAAAACATAAAATATATAAAAAGTAATAATCTCAATGAGAGAGTCAATGGGTAAAATGATGGAAACAGGAGTTAATAATCAATATTTGAAACATTAGAAGGTATAAAAACCTCGTTGACCCTACCATGTCATTTTTAAATGAACTGGAGTGATTAAGCGGACTTTTTGTTGAACATATTTGTTCAAAGTTTTTTCTAAAATTATAATAACTTTGATGTTACTTCTACTACTGCCAAAAATTGCAAAAAAATTGACGCGCGTAAAATGGGACAAACCTGGAAAAATCGGACAAACATGGACACACATAAAACCGGAGAAACACTCAGCCTCCATTCTACCTTGCTCACGATGATTGCTTTGGCGGGCCTGTTCAGTCATCTTAAACTAGTCAATCCTGATACATGTGCTTCAATTGCAGAAATGAGATGTTTTCACGATTACTGTCATGACTATCTGAAAAAAAGAATTAAGGAATAATGTACAAGGCATTCTTCACAGAAAAGCTAAAAAAATTAGAAGCTTTCTTCCCCATGTCTCTAAAATCTGGGCATTTTTTCCTACTAGTACCGTTTTACGGTTATTAGCCTAACAATACCGGACTAAACTTCACGTACTGTCATCATTAAGAATTGGTGATACCAGAATCTTGAGACCCATTCACAACAAGAAGTTATTAAAATCAAAATTCGTCCTCTTTCAAACCCTGTATTGACTGATGCTAGGGATCAGATTTTACTCTTCTCAATGAAAAATTTGTTTGTCATACACAAACATTTGAGCTCTAACGAGTTCATGCGATCCTCCTCCTTCCAGTACTTTTCTTCTTTCTTATTCAAATTTTGTTTGTAGTTTATTATTTAAGTGTGTTTTTCTTTATCTGATAAGGTTTCGGCATTAGTCAATCAGAAAATTCTATGGAAAAAAATCATTAGAAGAAATTCTAAGGATCAAGGTCAGACCTAAAAAAATATTTGATTCTACTACCCATCAGGTATACGCTTTGGTATATGTTGTGACAAATAAAAAAAGGAAAATACTTGTTTCAAATAGACAATTGGACCCAGTTTATTGTATATTTAAGGGTTATTCTTTATTCATCAGCTGGGAACTGCTGAAGCAAGTCCCACATAATTCTTAGTTAATGTCAGTCCTCTTGAGAATGTTGGAAAGAAACTACCAGAAACTTTACAGCTGGTTTATTGTGAAAAAAACTTGCGTCTTAGAAGCCTGATAAGCTCATAAATTTTCCAAAATGGAATCCAATTTAACAGAACTAACTAATTTGGGAACCTCTTTGTTTTTTTTTGTTTTTTTTTTTGTTTTGTTTTTAGTTTTTTAGAATAGCTACTTGACAGTGAAAATATATATAAACTGGCAGAAAAGCTCGTCAGATAATATACATAAAAAAGGGAAGAGTGTGTGGCATTTACTCTTTTCTGGGGATAGGGCAAAGATTTTTTTCTCTGCCCTCCACCCAGACAACATTTCAAGTTCAAGCTCACAAACAATTTATTAAACAAAATTACTATAAATCTCACAACGGTATATATACGTCCAAACGGTAGGACCTATATGCGTTATTAAACAAAAAAAAAAGTTTTTTTAAATGAAAGTAAGGAGCAACATTGAAACTTAAAACGAACAGAAATTACTCCGTATTTGAAAGGGACTTTTCCTCCTCAACGCCCCGCTCTTTACGCTAAAGTTTGACTCTTTTTCTTAACTCTACATTTTAAAACAGTAAAAAACTTTAGCATAAAGAGCGGGGCGTTGAGGAGGAAAAGCCCCTTTCAAATACGGATTAATTTCTGTTCGTTTTAAGTTTTAATGTCGCTCCTTACTTTCATTAAAAAAAACTTGCTTTTTTTTGTTTAATTTCTGGACGTTTTTGAATTAATGCATGGTTTGATCTTGGCTCTCCGCACATAAATAATTAAAACGAAATTTGCCTATTAATTTTTTGGGGCTAAATGGCTTTTCATAGTTTTAATCGGAAGATTTTGAGAAAAAAGGAGCGAGGGAGGAGGCCTAGTTGCCCTTCAATTTTGTGATTACTTAAAAAGGCAACTATAACTTATAATTTTTACGAACGTTTTCATAAGTAAAAAATATGCGTAACTTACGAATTAAATTACGTAGCGAACTTCTATATTCGCATGTTTTTATTGCGTATATGAGGGGACTCACCCCTCGTCGATATCATGCTCTTTACATTAAAGCTTAAATTTTGTCCCAACTCCTTAAGAATGACCCCTGAATCACAAAGGCCGTAGAATAAATAGTTGAAATTACTAAAAATTACTTTAGCGTAAAGAGCGAGGTATTACGAGGAGGTAAACCCCTCATATGCGCAATAATTTCTGCTCGTTTTAAGTTTTAATGCTGCTTCTCACTTTCAGTAGAAAAACCTTTTCATATTTATTTTTTCATTGTTTTTTTTTAAATAATGCTAGAAAATCCTGCGCCCCCTCCATTGAAAGTCTCTTCCCCCATCAGAAGTTCCTCCATGGAAAGATCCTTCCCAGTAACCCTCCCCCCTCAAATATCCCCCATACCAAAAAATCCCCCTGAAAAGGTCTGTACACTTCCCAGTAACCATTACTATATGTAAACACAGGTCAAAGTTTGTAACTTGCAGCCCCTCCCACGGAGACTGCGGGGGAGTAAGTCGTTCCCAAAGACATAGTTATTGGGTTTTTCGACTATGGTGAATAAAATGGCTAACTCAGAATTTTGATCCGGTGACTTTGCGGAAAAATGAGCTTGGGAGGGGGCCTAGGTGCCCTCCAATTTTTTTGGTCACTTAAAAAGGGCACTGGAACTTTTAATTTCCGTTAGAATGAGCCCTTTCGTGTCATTCTAGGACCACTGAGTCAATACGATCACCCCTGGGAAATAAAACAACAAAAAAACAAAACAAAAAACAAATTAACCCGCATCCGTGATTTGTCTTCTGGCAAAAAATGCGAAATTCCACATTTTTGTAGATAGGGGCTTGAACCTTCTACATTATGGTTCTCTGATACGCTGCATCTGATGGTACGATTTTCGTTAAGATCGTATGAATTTTAGAGGGTGTTACCCCCTATTTTCTAAAATGAGGCAAATTTTCTCAGGCTCGTAACTTTTAATGGGTGAGACTAATCTTGATGAAATTTATATTTTTGAAATCAGCATTAAAATGCCATTCTTTTGATGTGACTATTGGTATCATTTTTTAGAGTTTCGGTTACTATTGAGCCTGGTCGCTCTTTACTACAGTTCGTTACCACGAAATGTTTGATTGTAAAACCTGAACGTATAGTATTTCGCTCTTGGCTTCCCAACACTTCCGCATTTCTTGTATTATACTCATGATAAAAAGTATTCCTTTTAAATAAGTCAGAAAACACATTTGGGCCAATATTGTTCAAACACTGATATACAGACATTCCAATCTGGTAATCTCTAATTTGTCTTATGTTTAAAAAACCAAACCTTCGAAAAATAGATTCAGTACTAATAACGCCTCTTTCATACTTACCTATAGCTCTTAAAGCCTTGGTTTGTTGTAACTGTACTTTTTTGAAATTACCGTAAAAATTGCTAGCCCAAATTGAACAACCGTAATGTATGTATGGAGTTATTAAAGAATGATACAGCATAATAATGACACTGGTTGGAAAAACATTATTAAAGCGACGCAGTATTCCAACACCTCTTGAGACTTTAGAAAACACAATATCACAATGCTTTTTCCATGACAAATTACAATCAATATCAAATCCCAGATAACGTGTTTCCCTTTTCGGTCAATTTTCACTCCATTAAATATGATTGGCTGCGGCAACTCTCCGCGTGTTCCAGTTCTTTTGAATATCACGTAGTTAGTCTTTTTAGCATTCACAGCCAGTAAGCTCTCGGACACGAATGAATGTAGACCTCGGAGCGCATTATTTGCATTATCCACTAATTCCTCTACTGTCATGCCAGTAACTAAAATGGTAGTTTCATCTTCAAATGATGTCAGAAGCCTCTACTATATAAAACCACATAGAGTCAACATAAATCAAACACAGCAAGGGACCTAAAACCGAACCTTGTGGCACACCGCATGTTATGTCAACAATACTCGACTTTTTAAGTTCTGTGCACACCCTCAATTTTCTTCCTCTCAGGTAAGATTCAAACCATTTAAGACATGTTTCACGAACTCCAAGACCGCTCAACCTATTTAAAAGTATACTAAAAACCACTTTATCAAGAGCTTTTTTAAAATCAATGAAATAGATAAAACATATAGTCCCTTTTCAAGAGCATCATTCACAGCATTTAGCAAATGTTACACAGCATGAACCATTGAGTGGTTTTTGCGAAAGCCAAACTGTGTTTCAGCTAGAAATCCATTCTTTGTAAGGTGATCCTATAATCGTTTAAGAATTATTTTTTCATAAATCTTTGAAAGGAGCGGTAGGACTGAGATGGGTCTCCAGTTGGAAAGATCCTTTAGAGTGTCAGTTTTTGGTAGCGGCATTATTTTCGCTATTTTCAGTGAATCAGGGAAATCTTCGTGCTCTATTGAAAGGTTAATAAGAAAGACAATACAAGGAAGAAGATAACTTGCTGCTACTTTAAATATTTTGAGGTTAAGGCAATCAATACCTGCACTATTAGAACGAATTGAGCTTATCACTTTTTTCACTTGTTGCTCACTACAAGGTTCAAGTATCATTTCACGTCCATCACCACGGTCTTCCACAAAAGTTTGTGTTGGCACAGAATCAGAGGATATTTCAGCATGAATTCTATCACCAACTGCTGCAAAATGATTTGCGAAATTCTCACTTACTTACTCCATTTCACTTTTCACTTTACCATTGACTTCGAGACTATATTCCTGTAGTTTTCTTTCTCCTTTTATTATTCCATTAATTATGTCCCACGTACCTTTCGGATCACCTGCTTTCGCTTCAAACTTGTCTTGTAGAATGCTTTTACTTTCTTTGTTTTTAATGATTTGGTTTTATTTCTCTGGTCAATGAAATGCTTCCGCCTCTCATCACCCGAAAATCTCAGATAATCTGAGTACATTTCATTTCTTAAATTTATCATTGTAAGGAGTTCTTGGTCCATCCATGGTTTTCTTGGATTCATTCGTTTAGATCGTGTTCATAGGACAAGTAGAATTATAAATATCTGCCACTATATTGTTAAACTTTTCAAAAGCTATCGATGGATCTGTCTGTTCAAAAACCGTTTCCCATGAGACTACACTTATTTCTTCTCCAAATCTCTGAGTATTCTCACTTTTCAGTTCTCGGATAAACGCTCGGTCTTTCCTCTTCCGTGGTGGAGCATTCTGTTGGAACTTGGTTAAAACTGGGAAATAGTCAGACACTGGCGTCAATATTACATCCGCATACGTTGAATTAATTCTTTTTGATGACACGAAAATATTATCAATTAGTGTCGCTGATTTCTCGGTCACTCTTGTAGGCAACGTAACAACTGCGTAAAGGCCATTAGTAAACATAAGGTTTAAAAACTCTAGACTATCTCCACTAGCATTCAAAAGATTATAATTAAAATCACCCATTCACACAAATTCATTTCCAGACATTTTAACTTTCGGCATCAGGTACTCAAATCCATTGGAAAAATCATCAAGGCTCACTGTCGGAGGCTTATACAGCACCTCAAATTCCACCTTTTTGTGTATTAAAATCTACCTCAATTGAAAGACTTTCGAACTTACCCTCTATTCATACATCAAGATGTTCTCTCAGGTTATCCTCCAGCTGTTGTTTTACTTAAAAGCGACGCCACCTCTTAACAGACCAGTACGACACTTACAATCAATTTATAACCTGGAAAACTATAACACAACAGCATGGTATTCACATTTAAAAAATTTTCACGATGGGCTATAATGTGTATATCCGGACACCATGCTAGAAAATCAACAATCTTATCATATGAACTTGTCACGTGGTAGTTCCAACAACATACTGTAAAATCAACAAAACTACCAAGTTTACTAAGTCCCGACATCTCAACATAAGTACTTAATCGCATAGGCTTATAACACCTTCCTCTGTCATCTGCCGCAATATTAGATGCTAGAAATGTATCAATTATAAGAGGATTTTTTTCTAATAAATTCAGACGCCACTGTGTATCCTCAACTTATTGGCCTAACATGATGACACAAAAAAGTTAGACAAATGGCTTATAAAAAAGTACAAAACACACATGAAAAAATAGAAAGAAGTAAGGAGCAAAAAAAAAAAGATGTACATGCAATTCATTCAAATAAAATTCATCATCCTTTATTCATATGCAGTCAGCCATTTTCTTAATCCTGCGCAGAGCAGACTGACCGGGAACCGTAGCGAGTACCTGTCCCTTGTCCGACCATACATTGAACTTTCCATAACGGTCTCTTGCAGCATTCAGTAGTTCACGTTTTTTGTTTGTTAGGACTCGGACAGAAACATTCCACTCTTCACCAATGCTGAAGTTTCTTTATGCACCACTCGCGCAATTTTCACATCCGAGAATCGAATTAATACAGGGGAAAATTTCGTAGAGTCCTCATTAGCATAGTTCAACCTGAACCGAAAAACACTAACGATTTGATTCTCTTGCACACCACTATCTCGCATTTTTTCCTTGATCAGGGAATTAAAACTTAAACAAACAGATATTACCCATATAAGGGGCTCACCTCCTCCTAATACCTTGCTCTTTACGCTAAAGTATTTTTAGTGATTTCAACTATTTATTCTACCGCTTTTGTTATTCAGGGGTCATCCTTAATGAATTGGGACAAAATTTAAGCTTTTTGGTAAACTGAATATACATAGTGCCTTTTGATTTAGTTTAAGATGCCCTCAACATTCCCCAAAGTATCACCTTAATACCCTTGGCCTTTTCAGATGTACCCAGAATCAAAAGTTTCACCCTTTTCCTAAATTAAATAAAAAAAACAAGTTTTTTTAACTGAAAGTAAGGAGCGACATTAAAACTTAAAACGAACAGAAATTACATCGTATATGAAAGAGGCTACTTCCTCATCAACGCCCCGCTCTTTACGCTAAAGTTTGACTCTTTCTTTCAATTCTTCTTTTTAAAACAGTAAAAAACTTTAGCGTAAAGAGCGGGGCTTTGATGAGGAAGCAGCCTCTTTCATATACGAAGTAATTTCTGTTCGTTTTAAGTTTTAATGTCGCTCCTTACTTTCAGTTAAAAAAAACTTGTTTTTTTTATCTAATTAAAGACGGAAATGAAAAGTTCTAGTGCCCTTTTTAAGTGACCAAAAAAATTGGAGGGCACCTAGGCCCCATCCCACGCTAATAATTTTCCCAAAGTCAGCAGATCAAAATTCTAAGATAGCCATTTTATTCAGCGTAGTCGAAAAACCTTATAACTATGTCTTTGGTGACGACTTACTCCCTCACAGTCCCCGTGGGAGGGGTTACAAGTTCAAAACTTTGACCAGTGCTTACATATAGTAATGGTTATTGGGAAGTGTACAGGCGTTTTCAGGAGGATTTTTTGGTTGGAGGCAGGGGTTGAGAAGAGGGGGATATGCTGGGGGAACTTTCCATCGAGGAATTTGTCATGAGGGAAGAAAATGTCCATGAAGGGAGCGCAGGATTTACTAGCATTACTTAAAAAAAAACAATGAAAAAGTTTTTTCAGCTGGAAGTAAGCAGCAGTATTAAAACTTAAAACGAACAGAAATTATTACCCATGTGAGGGGCTCACCTCCTCCTAATACCTCGCTCTTTACGCTAAAGTATTTTTAGTAATTTCAACTATTTATTCTGCGGCTTTTGTGATTCAGGGGTCATTCTTAATGAATTGGGACAAAATTTAAGCTTTAGTGTAAAGAGCGAGGTACTGACGAGGGGGCGAACCCCCTCAAAAATGTGATAAAAACATGAAAATACAAAAGTTTTTTACGTAAGCTAATTTATAAGTTACGTAAATATTTTACTAATAAAAAGATTCGTAAAAAATTAAAAGTTCTAGTTGCCTTTTTAATTAACCAAATAATCGGAGGGCAACTAGGCTTCCTCTCTCGCTCTTTTTTTCTCAAAAGCATTCGATCAAAATTATGAGAAAGCCATTTAGCCCCCCAAAAAAAAATGCAAATTTTGTTTTAATTATTCCTCTGCGGAGAGCCAAAATCAAAACATGCATTGATTCAAAAACGTTCAGAAATTAGATAAAAAAAACAAGTTTTTTTTAACTGAAAGTAAGGAGCGACATTAAAACTTAAAACGAACAGAAATTACTTCGTATATGAAAGAGGCTGCTTCCTCATCAAAGCCCCGCTCTTTACGCTAAAGTTTTTTACTGTTTTAAAAAGAAGAATTGAGAGAAAGAGTCAAACTTTAGCGTAAAGAGCGGGGCGTTGATGAGGAAGTAGCCTCTTTCATATACGATGTAATTTCTGTTCGTTTTAAGTTTTAATGTCGCTCCTTACTTTCAGTTAAAAAAACTTATTTTTTTTATTTAATTTAGGAAAAGGGTGAAACTTTTGATTCTGGGTACATCTGAAAAGGCCAAGGGTATTAAGGGGATACTTTGGGGAATGTTGAGGGCATCTTAAACTAAATCAAAAGGCACTATGTATATTCAGTTTACCAAAAAGTTGGATCCACAATATCTTAAGCTCGATAGGGGTTATTAAGTTCAAACTTTCCGGACATGTTGAGAGAGATGTTTTAAAGTACTTGGACAGATGCCAGTTCCCCTCCCGTGTCTTTTAGCTGCCCTCACTCCGAAAATATTTGATCAAAATTTTGAAATAGTCTATTGTTCAAGACAGGGTAAATGTCACATTTCAATGCCTATGGGAATAGCACAACACTCCAAAGCTTCGGAGAAGAATACCATACACAATCAAAACATACTATGTTCATGCTAGTTATCAAAAAGGATTATCAGAAATATCTAAGGAACGGCTAAGGGCATCAAGTTAAAACTTGCAATTTAAAATTAGAGGGACGTTAACAACTGACGGAAGGGCTACAAGCCCACATGCCCTTTCCAGATGTGCCCTCTCCTCATTAGCCAACTGATCAAAATTTTGAAAGCAGCTTTGTTCAAAATAAGCAAAAGGTCTAGTGTCTTTGCCTCCAGGGAAGCAATGCCCTCCGAGGCCCCCACGTTAAGGGTTGTAAATTGTACAATTTACCCGTTTTTAATTACAGAATTTATGATCGGCAGCGTAATGGCACTTCTTAAGTAGAGAGCTAAGTGGGCACAATATATTATTATTATTATTTTCTTTTTACCAAGGCACTTTGTATAGAAGAAGTTGTCATAGAAACTTGGAAAGGAGTGCGTTTCATTAAAAATTAAAAATTCCCCTCCTACGCCCATCAATTCCCCAAACACATCCAATCAATAGCCATTTTACTCAGTTGAGTTGAAAAGTCCAGTAACTATGTATTTTGCCATGTCAACACCCACCCCCACAACCCTCGAGGTAAGGGCAATAAGTTATACAATTTGCCCATTATTTACATATAATATTTTTTATTGAGAAAGGGGGTATGTTCAACATTTAGTTTCCAAATTCGCGAAGGGTATTCAGGTGAACCTTTTAGAAAATATTGAGGGGAGCGTCCAACTAAATAAAACAAAGTTATGTGCATACGGTTTTGTCAAAAGGGCATAACTTAGGAATGACTGAGTGTATTAATCTGGAGCTATCAGGAAATGATAAGAGGAATAATCAATAAGCCAAAACGGCGATATTTGCATGCTACTAGTACTACTGCTACTGTTACTACTGCTACAACTACTGCAACTACTACCACTACTAATACCCCACCACTACACCTACTGCTTCTTTAGCGAGCACTACGAAAGCTAAGTTTATGGAAGTGAAAATTTGAAGAAATGTTGAAAAGAAAGTTGAATTAAATCCAAACATACTATGTGGACACAGATTTTCAAAATGATGTATCAGCAATGTCTTTGAAACGGCTTACCGTATTGAGCTGAAATTCCAGGGCAGTTTGAGGGGATGCTCAACTGGCCAAAAGGAAAAATCTGCATGCTACTACTGACATTAATACTGCTGCTACTACTGTTGCTACAACTACTAATAAAACGCTACTACTTTTACAATGTAGGTTGTCGAAAGGGCGTATCTAAGGAATAGATTAGGATTAGTTCGGACCTTCAAGGAATGCTAAAAGAGGAAGATCAATTGACCGAAAGACAATCTTTGACTGTTACTGCTACTACTACTACTACTAATACTACTGCTACTGATGCTGCTACTACCACTACTAACAATATTGCTACTATTACTACTACTACAAGTGCTAGTACTGCCACTACTACCATTAAAATTACTGATTTCTTTTAACCTAGGCATTTCGTGTAGAAAGAGTTTTCTTAAAAACTTTGAAAGGATATCATTCGATTGGAAATTGAATGTTCTGCTGCATTTTTTAAGAGTCAAAAGTAATTAGTGGACAACCAGCCGCCCTTCCACGCCCATTAATTACCCCCAAAATCCAATTAAAATTTGATTTTCTGCTCAACTGATGGAGAAAAGTCCAGTAACTATGTCTTTGGAAATGTAATTCTCTCCAGAGCCCTCAGGGCAAGGGTTTTAAGTTATGCAATCCGATCATTCTTTGAAGAGAGTATTTTCTATTGAGAAAGGTCGGTACGTTTGACATTTAGTGTCCAAAAAGACAAAGGTTATTCAGGTGAGCCTTTGAGAAAATGTTTAAGGGAGTGTTGAACTAAATCAAAACACGTAATATACATACGGATTGTCAAAAGGGCGTAACTCAGGAATAACTGATTTTATTCGTTTGGAACTTTCCGGAAATGATTAAAGAGATGATCAATTGCTAAGGTTTTCGAAGATAGGGATTCCAATGGTGCTGTTTTCATTTCAGTCTGACACTCAGGAAGTTCTGCGCTCTATTTCCAAACCCTAATAAAAACATTTTCACAACAAATTATACTACTCAAAATTGCCAAACTAACAGTAACCAATGATTAATCAGTTTCAAATGGCGATTCTTTGTCACCTGAAATTTTCTTTCAAAACACCTCTTTAAACTTTCAGTTCTTGTAGAAAAACTGTCTCCCTGAACTAAGAACTTCAAATAGCTTTAAAAACTAAGTTTTTTGTTGATTTTGAGGAGGTAATGGGGTTAGAATTAGCTTATAATGTAGACTTGCAAACCAAAAGGGCATATAACTTAAAAATTTACAATGAAATATTCTAGTGCTCTCCAAAATCGAAGGCGAAAGATGTATTTTTGTTCGTAAAATTAATCTCTTTATAGAACCTTTTGAACAGAAATCCATGGCCCAGTAGTATAATAGTTAATTCATAATCGTAAGTTTTCTTGGCTATTTTGAGAAGGGAAAGATATAGGAACACAAAATAAAATATTCTAGTTGAGCTAACAAAAAGACAAGTGGATTACGTTTATTGTTTGTCAGATTAATAAATCTGTAGAAATTTTCTAATAGAAATGTATGAGGCAATAACAGTCTATTCAATTTTTTTTTATTTTGAGAGAGCAGTAACTTTAAAATAAAAATCAAATAACCACCCCAACACCTAGTTGGTGGGGGCGCTTCGCACCCCCCCAAGCCCCTCCCTCCCGTGCGCGTAAGTCTTTACGCGCCATATTAGTTAGGCGCCATTGTAGTTGTGTCCCTGTGTCCCACCTGTGAATATAGATAAAAGAGAAAAGATTTCTCTTTTCGTTATAGATATATATGTTTTTAACTACGTAAAACTTGCGAATATACAACATTCTTCGATGTCCCATTGTCTGTGCATATAAATAGATTGTCAGGTTTACCGACTCTTGAACATGCAACATAAAATTGTCTATGGGAAAAACAATCCGTATTCAGATCCATACCTCATTATTCTAATGATTGCCCTTTAGTTTTGTTGATGGTGATAGCTAATCGAGCATTCCCTGTGTCCCGGTCGTCATTTATATTCCCAGTATACCGGTCGTCATTTGTGTCCCAGTGTCCCAGTCTGTAATTTCTCTTTGAGCGTCCCGTTCGTCATTTATATTCCCTGTGTCCCGGTCGTCATTTGTGTTCCGGTGTCCCGGTCTGTAATTTATCTTTGAGTGTCCCGGTCGTCATTTATATCTCCCGGTCGTTATTTGTGTCCCAGTGCCCCAGTCTGTAATTTCTCTTTGAGTGTCCCGGTCGTCATTTATATTCCCTGTGTCCCGGCTTTTAGTTTTCTTTTTCTCCTTTATTTTTCAGTTTTTTTCCTTTTTTTAGTTTTTTTTCTTTTTCAGTTTTTAGTTTTTTTTAGTTTTTTTTTATTAGTTTTTAGTTTTCTTTTTCTTTTTGGTTTTTTTGTAGTCTTTACCTTTTTTTTTAGTTTTTTTAGTTTTTTTTTCTTTTTTAGTTTTTAGTTTTTTACCTTATTTTTTTTTTTTAGTTTTTTAGTTTTTTTAGTATTTCCGTTTTAGTTTTTTTTGTAGTTTTTACCTTTTTTAGTTTTTTTCTTCTTTTGTATTAATGCTAAAGCCAAGGTTCAAACCTGGAGCCTCTCGGACCTAGAACCTGAAACATAACGCTTTACCAACTCAGCTACTTCGGCTTGAATACATTCGTTTTGAGCAGCTTCCTCGGGTATTGCCATTGTAGGTATTTCAGCCATTTTACAATTAGAGATTTTTCTTTTAACGATCTTCTTACAATTAAAATTTGTCTTTGAACGATATTCTTAAATACCTGTGTCCTGGTCGTCATTTATATTCCCTGTGTCCCGGTCGTCATTTGTGTCCCGGTATCCCAGTCTGTAATTTCTCCTTGAGTGTCCCGGTCGTTATTTATATTCCCTCTGTCTCGGTCGTCATTTGTGTCCCGGTCTGTAATTTCTCTTTGAGTGTTTTTTCTTTTTAGTATTTTTTAGTTTTTTACATTTTTTCTTTTTTCAGTTTTCTTTTTCTTCTTTATTTTTCAGCTTCACTATGAAATACATATCGCCGAACCTTTGTTTTTTTAACTAAAATCTGGTAGGCATTGATGACCTTATCAAAGTCAAAATCCCAAACCCAATCATCATCGCTATCATTTTCAGTTTGATATGTTTTGACTCTCGCTGTCCAGGTGGATTTTCATCTAACTGCGCTGTTTTGCGTTCTTTAGCCGCAAGCCTGTTTTCTTGCTGTTCTTGTGATTCCTCGGCACGCTTCAACAAAGCACCGGGACACAAATGACGACCGGGACACAGGGAATATAAATGAAGACCAGGACATAAGTAAAAAAAAACTAAAAAAACTAAAAAAAGGTAAAAACTACAAAAAAACTAAAAAGAAAAAAAACTAAAAACTAATAAAAAAACTAAAAAAGCTAAAAAAAACTAAAAAAACTAAAAAAGAAAAAAAAAGAAAAAAAGGAAAAAAACTGAAAAATAAAGGAGAAAAACAAAACTAAAAAAAGTAAAAATAAAAAAAAAACTAAAAAGATAAAAACTACAAAAAAACTAAAAAGAAAAAAGAAAAAAAACTAAAAAAACTAAAAAAAAGTAAAAACAAAAAAAAACTAAAAAGAAAAAAGGGGAAAAACACAAAAGTTCATTTCATCATATACCAAATCAAAAACGAATGTATATACAGACCGGGACACCTGGACACAAATGACGACCGGGACATAGGGAATACAAATGACGACCGGGACACAGGGACACAACTACGACGGGGACGTCGGGGGGCACAGGGGGATATATAAATGACGACGGGGACACAGGGAATGTTCGATTAGCAATCACCATCAACAAAGCTCAAGGGCAATCATTAGAATCATGAGGTATAACTAAAAAAACTAAAAAAAGGTAAAAAACTAAAAACTAAAAAAAAAGACCAATTCAAAAACGAATGTATATACAGACCGGGACACCGGGACACAAATGACGACCGGGACACAAGGAATATAAATGACGACCGGGACACTCAAAGAGAAATTACAGACTGGGACACCGGGACACAAATGACGACCGGGACACAGGGAATATAAATGACGACCGGGACACAGGGACACAACTACAACGGGGATGCCGGGGGGCACAGGGGGATATATAAATGACGACAGCGACACAGGGAATGGTCGATTAGTAATCACCATCAACAAAGTTCAAGGGCAATCATTAGAATCATGAGGTATAGATCTGAATACGGATTGTTTTCCCATGGACAATTATATGTTGCATGTTCAAGAGTCGGTAAACCTGACAATCTATTTATATGCACAGATAATGGGACAGCGAAGAATTTTGTATATTCGCAAGTTTTACGCAGTTAAAAACATAAATATATATCTATCTATATTCGCAGGTGGGACACAGGGACACAACTACAATGGCACGTAACTAATATGGCACGTAACGACTTACGCGCGCGGGGGGGCTTGGGGGGGCGAAGCGCCACCCCAACAGCTAGTGCAACACATAATTGTCCATGGGAAAAACAATCCGTATTCAGATCTATACCTCATTATTCTAATGATTGCCCTTGAGCTTTGTTGATGGTGATTGCTAATCAAACATTCCCTGTGTCCCCATCGTCATTTATATGTCCCCCCTGTGCCCCCCGGCGTCCCCGTTGTAGTTTTGTCCCTGTGTCCCAATCGTCATTTATAGTCGACAAACATGACGTCAGTCGACACACAAACTTGATGTCAGTCGACACACACGTCCCAGTCGTCATTTGTGTCCCGGTGTCCCAGTCTATGTCCCAAAGTCTTTCTCTTTGAGTGTCCCGGTCGTCAGGTATATTCCCTGTGTCCCGGTCTGTATATACATTCGTTTTTGAATTGATATATGATGAAATAATTTTTTTTTCCTTTTTTTTTGTTTTTAGTTTTTTTTTTGGTTTTTACCCTTTTTTTTAGCTTTTAGTTTTTTTTCTTTTTTCTTTTTAGTTTTTTTTTTGTAGTGATTAAATTTACAATATTCACCGCGTTTTATTCTGTTTCCTAAACCTAAAGCCGATATTATGATCAATAGAAAAATAATAGTAACGAGCGAGTGTTTAAAATTTCTTATTGCTTATCCTTCTCCCTATTTATGAACATGACCCCGGGCAGTGGGTCAGACTCTGACACCCTAGAAGTTTAGCAATGAAGCCATCCTCCTCAATCCCTCTAGTGGGGAAAATACTATAGGCTCCCTTTCCAATCCTGAGTCGAAGTCAAACCCATAAATGATAAGTTTGTTTTCTTGCAATTGAATAAAAACCTTAACAAGTTGTGGTTTAAGAACTAACCTAAAACAAAACTTATATTGACGGATTTTTAACCTCCTTTTACTAAATTATATTACAAATCGCTGTATTTCCTGGAGGATTACCAAAATGTCATCAATACATCATTAGAAGAAGGAGCTTTGTTAGTTTCATAAGCTCCACCAATTCTTCAAGGTCCCAGGATACTTTAAGTCGTTATCATCTAGCCATACAATTGGCTGTGCCATTAACTCCCGGCCAATCTACTTTCTTTAGCTGTGGAAGCAAAAGTGTGCATTATACAACATCCACTTGAAGCCAAGCCATTGTATTCTGCTGCTATGCATCCAATAGGTGGAGTGCCAATTAAGAGGTGCCATGGATTAGTCTGTTCCTTCCCCTAGTTTTGAGAACATATTTTTTAATGTTTACTCTGCAAATATCTTTTTTTGGAAGTTTATTTAAAAATCAAAAACATCCAAATTCCATAATTTATTTTGTAACGTACACCCACCCACCTTGGCATTTCTGTTAATTGGTGCTCCTGTCAGAAAGTTGTTTAATTTTGACGAATATTATACGTAATTTTTAATAAGTCTTTTCTGGTTTATCTCGTCACTATAAGATCAAGTTTGAAACTTTCTGATGATTTTTGGAGGTAAGGGTAATGGTTGTTCTATGCCTGCTATTCTACAAGATTTTTGGTTTTTATTAATAATAAATTACGATATCTTATACATTCTATTACCGTAACCTGAATTTAATAAATTTAAGCTACTTTATCGTAATATCCTAGAGCTTAATTTAACATTAATTTAACACCAGGTCTTTTAATAATAATGCGTGGACCTCATTAAGCCACTTTTGTCCTTTTTATAATAGCCTAGAAATACAAAGTTTCCTTGTGCTGTCAATCCTTAGACGCATCGTGATAAATTGTCGATCCATACCGCAGTATCGATCGACTGCGGCATAATATCACGAGATAGTCACGACACCTTTCGTTGGACAAGTTAATAAATAAACACAGACAATATTTCTTTTTGTCTTTTGTAGTGGCATTACTAAAACCTAGTTTCAAATTTCTTAAAATATTTTTTCAACAAATGTTTATGTTTGTACTCCGCCCGGGATTTAAAAATAAATGAACATTACATTGTTTAAAAAAAAAATGTAGTTACGCGTCCCATAACGGTCGTAGAAACACTTTTAGGGAGTTAGAGAACCCTTTCTTTCCACAGAAATGAGTGGAACCCTCTCTGAAGCATACTATGCAATACATTTTTAACTTTTCAAACAGTTCGTGGTTACGAACTGTAGTAAGGAGCGACTCGGCTCAATAGTAACCAAAATTCTAAAAAACGGAATTTTGTTAGCAATAGGTACATCAAACGAATCGCATTTTAATGCTGATTTCAAACATATAAATTTAATCAGGTTTAGTCTTACCCATCAAAAGTTACGAGCCTGAGAAAATTTGCCTTATTTTAGAAAATAGGGGGAAACACACTCTAAAAGTCATAGAATCTTAACGAAAATCGCACCATCAGATTTAGCGTATCAGAGAACCATACTGTAGAAGTTTCAAGCTCCTATCTACAAAAATGTGGAATTTTGTATTTTTTGTCAGAAGGAAGATCACGGATGCGCATTTATTTGTTTGTTTGTTTTTTGTTTTTTTTTTTTTCCCCAGGGGTGATCGTATCGACCCAGTGGCCCTAGAATGTTGCAAGAGGGCTCATTCTAACGGAAATAAAAAGTTCTAGTGCCCTTTTTAAGTGACCAAAAAAATTGGAGGACACCTAGGCCCCCTCCCAAGCTAATCATTTTCCCATAGTCATCGGATCAAAATTCTGAGATAGCCATTTTATTCAACATAGTTGGTAAACCTTATAACTATGTCTTTGAGGATGACTTACTCCCCCACAGTCCCCGTGGGAGGGGCTACAAGTTACTAACTTTGACCTGTGCTTACGTGTAGTAATGGTTATTGGGAAGTGTACAGACGTTTTCAGAGGGATTTTTTGGTTGGGGGAGTTGTTGAGAAGAGGGGGATATGTTGGAGGAACATTCCGTGGAGTAATTTGTCATGGGGGAAGAAAATTTCCATGAATTGAGTGCAGGATTTTCTAGCATTTAAAAAAAAAAAACAATAAAAAAATAAATATGAAAAAGTTTTTCATCTGAAAGTAAGGAGCAGCATTAAAACGAACAAAAATTACTTTTTGCGCATATGAGGAGATTCGTCCCCTCCTCAATACCTCACTCTTTACGCTAAAATATTTTTAGTAATTTCAACTATTTATTCTACGACCTTTGTGATTCAGGGGTCATTCTTAAGGAACTGTGACAAAACTTAAGCTTTTTTGTAAAGACCGAGGTACTGCTGAGGGGGTAAACCCCCTCATATACGTAATAAAAACATACGAATACAAAAGTTCGTTAAGTAAGCTAGTTCGTAAGTTACGTATTATCTTTTACTAATAAAAACGTTTGTAAAAAATTAAATGCTCTAGTTGCCTTTTTAAGTAACCAAAAAACTGGGGGGGGCGACTAGACCTCCTCCACCGCTCATTTTTCCCAAAGTCATTCTATCAAAACTATGAGAAAGCTATTTAGCCAAAAAAATAAACATACAAATTTTGTTTTAATTATTCATCTGTGGAGAGCCAAAATCAAAACATGCATTAATTCAAAAACGTTCAGAAATTAAATAAGGAAACAAGTTTTTTTAACTGAAAGTAAGGAGCGACATTAAAACTTAAAACGAACAGAAATTACTTCGTATATGAAAGGGGGTGGTCCCTCCTCAACGCCCCACTCTTTACGCTAAAGTTTTTTACTGTTTTAAAAAGTAGAGTTGAGAGAAAGTGTCAAACTTTAGCGTAAAGAACGGGGAGTTGAGGAGGGACCAGCCCCTTTCATATACGAAGTAATTTCTGTTCTTTTAAGTTTAATGTCGCTCCTGACAGTATAGCACAGGTGGATAAAATAATATTATTATTTTACTACCTGACAAAAGCAAACAAAAGAGACGGAGTACATAAAAATACAAGAAAAAGAATAGTAGGCCCAGACACAGTGAATCTGCAATTAATACTTACTGGCACGAAAAGATTGGTTAAACCATGGCGAAAACACAAACACACCGAGTTCTACTGCTGGAAGATTTCAAATCCATGGATGGCTTTAGTATTAATTAAATAAAAAACAAGTTTTTCAACTGAAAGTAAGGAGCAGCATTAAAACTTCAAACGAACAGAAATTATAACGGATATGAAGGGGATTATCCCTCCTCACTAACTCGCTCTTTACGCTAAAGTTCTTAAGCAGTTTTAACAAAGCTTTTTATTGCTCTAATTAAACGACCCTTTTGCTTCAAAGTCGTTCTTTAAAAATTGTACAATATTCAAACTATAGCGCATAACTTTAAGGTCATAATGAATAAAGTTGTACATATTTTAAATGATGATATGACAGCCCTATGAGGAAAAGATATAATAAAGCCTTTTGAAAAATATTACTTAGTATTGGGGTATGTATAAAGTCGAAGACAATAAAGTCATATATATTTTAAGTGAAGATACGATAGCGCTATCAGAGATATGATAGAATAAACTCTCTTGAAAAGTACTGCGTAGTATTGGGGAATGCATAAAGTCATAATTAATAAAGTCGTGTATGTTTTAAGCGATGATAGGACATCCCTATGAGGGAAATGATATAATACCGCCTTTATTCATAAAGTCGAAATTAATAAACTCGTATATAGTTTAAACGATGATACGAAAGTCCCATGGGGGGAATGATACAATATTGGGGTATGCATAAAGTTATATCTAATAAAGTCGTATATCAAACAGTTCGTGGTAACGAACTGTAGTAAGGAGCGACCCGGCTCAATAGTAACCAAAACTCTAAAAAATTGAATTTTGATATCAATAGCTACACCAAAAGAATTGCATTTCAATGCTGATTTTAAATATATAAGTTTCATCAAGTTTAGTCTTACCCATCAAAAGTTACGAGCCTGAGAAAATTTGCCTTATTTAAGAAAATAGGGGGAAACACCCCCTAAAAATCATATAATCTTAACGAAAATCATACCATCAGATTCAACGTATCAGAGAACCCTACTTTAGAGGTTTTAAGCTCCTATCTACAAAAATGTGGAATTTTATATTTTCTGCCAGAAGACAAATCACGGGTGCGTGTTTATTTGTTTGTTTGTTTTTTGTTTTTTTTTCTTTTGTTTTTTTTTTGTTTGTTTTTTTCCACGGGTCATCGTATCGACCAAGTGGTCCTAGAATGTCGCAAGAGGGCTCATTCTAACGGAAATGAAAAGTTCTAGTGCCCTTTTTAAGTGACCAAAAAAATTGGAGGGCATCTAGGCCCCCTCCCACACTCATTTTTTCCCAATGTTAACGGATCAAAATTTTGAGAAATCCATTTTGTTCAGCATAGTCGAAAACCATAATAACTATGTATTTGGGGATGATTTACTCACCCACAATCCCTGCGGGAGGGGCTGCAAGTTACAAACTTTGACCAGTGTTTACATATAGTAATGGTTATTGGGAAGTGTACAGACGTTTTCAGGGGGATTTCATTTTGTTTGGGGGGTGGGGCTGAGGCGAGGGGGCTATGTTGGAGGATCTTTCCTTGGATAAATCTGTCATGGGGGAAGAAAAATTCAAGGAAAAGGGCGCATGATTTTCTAGCATTACTATTAGAAAACAATGAAAAATAAACATGAAAATGTTTTTTTCAAATGAAAGGAAGGAGTAGCATTGAAACTTAAAACGAACAGAGATTATAAAGCATATGAGTGGTTCTAAAAATACTTTAGCATAAAGAGCGAGGTATTTAGGAGGAGATAAATACCTCGCTCTTTATGCTAAAGTATTTTTAGTAATTTCAACTATTCATTCTACGGCCTTTCTAATTCAGGGGTCATTCTTAAAGAATTGGGACAAAACTTGAGATTTAGTGTAAAGCGCGAGGTATTAACGAGGATACAAACCCCCTTGTATGCATAATAAAAATATAAGATTATGAAAGTTTGTTACGTAAGTTGCTAATTTATAAGTTACGTATAATTTTTACTAATAAAAACGTTCGTTAAAAATTTAAAGTTCTAGTTGCCTTTTTAAGCAACCGAAAAATTGGAGGGCAACTAGGCCTCCTTCTCCACCCCTTATTTCTCAAAATCGTCTGATCAAAACTAAGAGAAAGCCATTTAGCCAAAAAAAGAATTAATATACAAATTTCATTTTAATAATTTATGTGCGGAGAGCCAAAACCAAACATGCATTAATTCAAGAAAGTTCAGAAATTAAATAGAAAAAAACTAATTTTTTTAGCTGAAACTAAGGAGCGACATTAAAACTTAAAACGAACAGAAATTACTCCGTATATAAAATGGTTTGTCCCCTCCGCAATCCCTCGCTCTTTACGCTAAAGTTTGATTCTTTGTCACAATTCTACTTTTTAAAACAATTAAAAACTTGACTCTTTGCCACAAAATTTTGAAAAGTATTTTTCAATTTTTAAAAGTAAAGCCTTTTGAAAAGTATTGCATATTATGGGGGTATGCATAAAGTCATAGTTATTGAAGCCGTATATTTTAAGCGATGATACGACAACCCTATGAGGGAAATGATAGAATAAAGCCTTTTGAAAAGTATGGCTTACTGTTAGGGTAAGCATAAAGTCATATTTAATACATATTACAAATAAAGTCATAAAATCATATATATTTTAAGCGATGATACGAAAGCCCTATAAGGAAAATGATACAGTAATGCCCTTTGAAAAGTATTGCTTAGTTTTGGGGTATGCATAAAGTCCAAGTTAAGAAAGTCGTATATATTTTAAAAGATGGTATGACAGTCCTATGAGGAAAATGATGCGATAAAGCCTTTTGAAATGTATTGTTTACTATTTTGGTATGCTTAAAGTAATAAAGTCGTAGATAATTTACGCAATGTTACGACAGCCCTATGAGAAAAATGATAGAATAAAGTGTTTTCGAAAAGTAATGTATAGTATTGAGGTATACATTAAGTCATAATTACTAAAATTTTATATATTTTAAGCGATGATACGGTGGTCCTTTAAGGGATATGATGTAATAAAACCTTTATAAAAGTATTATTTAGTATTGGGGCACGCATAAAGTCGTATATATTTTAAACAATGATACGACAACCCTATGAGAGATTAAATAAAAAAAAACAAGTTTTTTTAACTGAAAGTAAGGAGCGACATTAAAACATAAAACGAACAGAAATTACTTCGTATATGAAAGAGGCTGCTTCCTCATCAACGCCCCGCTCTTTACGCTAAAGTTTGACTCTGGCTCTCAATTCTTCTTTTTAAAACAGTAAAAAACTTTAGCATAAAGAGCGGGGCGTTGATGAGGAAGCAGCCTCTTTCATATACGAAGTAATTTCTGTTCGTTTTAAGTTTTAACGTCGCTCCTTACTTTCAGTTAAAAAAACTTGTTTTTTTTTATTTAATTTCTGAACGTTTTTGAATCAATGCATGTTTTGATTTTGGCTCTCCGCAGAGGAATAATTAAAACGAAATTTGCATATTTTTTTGGCTAAATGGCTTTCTCATTATTTTGATCGAATGATTTTGAGAAAAAAGAGCGGGGGAGGAAGCCTAGTTGCCCTCCGATTTTTTGGTCAATTAAAAAGGCAACTAGAACTTTTAATTTTTTACGAATATTTTTATTAGTAAAAGATTTACGTAACTTATAAATTAGCTTACGTAAAGAACTTTTGTACTCTCATATTTTTATTACATATATGAGGGGGTTCGCCCCCTTGTCAGATCCTCGCTCTTTACACTAAAGCTTAAATTTCGTCCCAATTCATTAAGAATGAACCCAGAATCACAAAAGCCGTAGAATAAATAGTTGAAATCACTAAAAATACTTTAACGTAAAGAGCGAGGTATTAGGAGGAGATGAGCCCCTCAAATGGGTAATAATTTCAGTTTGTTTTAAGTTTTAATGCTGTTCCTTACTTCCAGCTGAAAGAACTTTTTCATATTTATTTTTTCATTGTGTTTTTAAATAATGCTAGTAAATCCTGCGCTCCCTTCATGGAGATTTCCTTCCCCCATGACAAACTATCGATATAAAGTTCTCCCAGCATATCCCCCTCTTCTCAACCCCTCCCCCAACCAAAAAAATCCTCCTGAAAACGCCTGTACACTTCCCAATAACCATTACTATATGTAAGCATTGGTCAAAGTTTTTAACTTGTTGCCCCTCCCATGGGGACTGTGGGGGAGTAAGTCGTCCCCAAAGACATAGTTATAAGGTTTTTCGACTACGCTGAATAAAATGGCTATCTCAGAATTTTGATCCGTTAACTTGGGTAAAATAATTAGCGTGGGAGGGGGCCTAGGTGCCCTCCAATTTTTTTGGTCACTTAAAAAGGGCAATAGAACTTTTCATTTCCGTTAGAATGAGCCCTCTTGCAACATTCTAGGACAACTGGGTCGATACGATCACCCCTGGGAAAAAGAAAAAAAAAACAAAAAAACAAATAAACACGCATCCGTGATCTGCCTTCTGGCAAAAAATACAAAATTCCACATTTTTGTAGATAGGAGCTTGAAACTTCTACAGTAGGGTTCTCTGATACGCTGAATCAGATGGTCTGATTTTCGTTAAGATTCTATGACTTCTAGGGGGCATTTCCCCCTATTTTCTAAAATAACGCAAATTTTCTCAGGCTCGTAACTTTTGATGGGTAAGACTAAACTTGATGAAACTTATATATTCAAAATCAGCATTAAAATGTGATTCTTTTGATGTAGGTATTGGTATCAACATTCCATTTTTTAGAGTTTTGGTTACTATTGAGCCGGGTCGCTCCTTACTACAGTTCGTTACCACGAACTGTTTGAAATGATGCTGTAAAGCCTTTTGAAATGTATATTATCGTATTGGGGTGTGGATAAACTTGAAATTAATAATTCGTATACATTTTAAGCGATCATACTACAGCCCTATGAGGGATATGACAGAATAAAGCCTTTGGAAAAGAATTGCGTCGTTTGGGGTATGCATAAGGTCATAATTAATAAAGGTGTATATATTTTAAGCGATTATAGCATAGCCCTATGAGGGATACGATAGAATAAAGCCTTTTGAAAAGTCTGGCTTACTATTGGGGTATGTATAAACAGATGATTGATACATAATAAAATTAAAGTCATACATGTTTAAGTGATGATACGAAAGCCCTATAAGAAGAATGATATAGTAAAGCGTTGTGAAAAGTATTACTTAGTTTTGGAGTATGCATTAAGTCGAAGTTAATAAAGTCGTATATATTTTAAAAGATAACACAGCCCTATATGAAAAATGATGTAATAAGGCCTTTTGAAATGTATTGTATCGTATTGGGGTATTTATACTTTTACTAAACGTTTGTATTCAGCCAGCAAGTAAAACATATGCAATTTATCAACTAGATGAGTTTCTTTTAGCCAAGAGTACCTTCATTAAATTTTGGTGATTCAATAAGCAACTAAATCACACAGAATTTACCAATTAGCTGAATTTGGTGCACTCAAATGTGCTTTTATTTAATTTTTGTTACTCAGTTAGCAACTAAATCACATGGAATTTGCCAATTAGCTGAGTTTGTTGTACTCAAAAGTTACTTCATTTTATTTTTTGACGTAAGTCAGCAAGTAAAAGACTCTGAATTTACTAGCTACGTGAGATTGTTGTACTTGAAAGTGCCTTTATCATTTTTTTACTCATTCGGCAACTAAAACACACAAAATTTACAAACTAGTTAAGTTTGTTGTACTCGAAAGTTTTTCATTACATTTTTTATATTTTCAGATTCGACATTTCTTAGAATTTATCCACTAGCTGAGTGTCTTAAGTCAAAACTACTTGTTCTAAATTTGTTTACTCAATCAGCAACTAAACCAAACGGAATTTACCAACTAGCTGAATTTGCTGTACTCAAATGTGCTTATATAAAATTTCTGTTACTGAGTCAGTAACTAAAACACACGGATTTCAAACACGGTTTGTTGTTATCAAAATTATTTTCATTAGGTTTTCGTAGTTCAGTCAGCAACTCAAAATTCGGAACTTACCAACTAGCTGAGTTTGTTGTAGTCAAAAGTGCTTTTACTAAATTAATCATATTTAGTCGGTAACTAAAAGATTCGGAATTTACAACCTAGCTGAATTTGTTTTGCTAAAAATTTTCTTTTATTGAATATTTGTAACTCAGTCAGCAACTGAAGCACACAGGTACTATCGACGAGCTGATTTGGTTGTACTCAAAAGTACTTCCATTAAATTTTTTGTTAGGCAACAAGCAGTTAAAAGATTCAGAATTTATCAAGTGACTGAATTTTTTTGTGCTCAAAAGTTCTTTCATTATATTTTTTTATACTCAGTCAGCAACTAAAACAAACGGAATTTACCAACTAGGTGAGTTTGTTGTACTCAAATGTTTTTCATGAATTTTTTGGTACTCAGCCAGCAATTGCAAAGTGGGAATTTATCAACTAGCAGAATTTTTATTTTTGCTAATTAGTCAAATGTGCTTTCAATAAATTTTTGTTACTCAGTCAGCAACTAAAACACTTGGAATGCATCAACTACTTGAGTTTCTTGTGCTCAAAAGTATATTTGTTTAATTTTTGATACCCAGTCACTAAGTAAAACATTCAAAGTTTATCAACTAGCTGAGTTTGTTGTACTCAAAAGTGGTTTTACTTAATTTTTGGTACTCATTCAGTAACAAAATAATTCGAAATTTACCAAGTAGCTAAGTTTGTTGTACTCAACAAGGCTTTATTGTATAATTTCTTATATATGGCTGTCGTAGGATCGTTTATAATATATACGACTTTATTAATTACGATTTTATGCATACACAAATAATAAGTAATACTTTTCAAAAAAGCTTTATTGTATCATCTCCATCATAAGAACGTCATTTCATCGCTTAAAATATATATGACTTATTAATTTCAAATTTATTTATAGCCCAATACAAAACAACACATTTCAAAAGGCCTTACTGCATCTTTTACCTCATAAGATTGTTGTATCATCATTTTAAATAAATAGGACTTTATGAATTTTGACTTTATCCATACCCCAATACTAAGTAATGCTTTTCAATAGGCTTTATTCTATCAGTTCTCTCATAGAGCTGTCATGTCGTCACTTAAAATATATACGATTTTATTAATTTCGACCTTAAGCATGCCTAAATTCTAAATAATACATTTCAAAAGGCTTTATTACATCATTTCTGTCAAAGGACTGTCATTTCATCGTTTAAAATATATACGACTTCATCAATTTTGACTTTATGCATACCCCAATACTAAGCAATTACTTTTCAAAGGCTTTATTATATCATTTCCCTCATAGTGCTGTCTTATCATCGCTTAGAATACATACGAATTCATTAAGAATATTTTTATACATACCCAAATGGCAAGCATTGTTTCCAAATGTGTTTTTCTGTCATTTTCTAAATTTGACTGTCATATCATCACTTACAACATATATGAGTTTATCAATTTCCACTTTTTGCATACCCTAATGCTAAAAAATTACATTTCAAAAGGCTTTATTACATCATTTACCTCATAGGGCTGTTGTTTCATCGTCTAAAATATATACATCTCTGTTAATTTTGAGTTTCTGCATACCCCAATACTAAGTAATACTTTTAAAGGGTTTTATTATATCTTTTCCCTCAAAGGGCTGTCTTATCATCATTTAAAATATATACGAATCTATTAATTTCGAATTTATGCATAACCCCTACTAATCATTACTTTTAAAATTCTAAGTCAAAAAAAAAACGAAGTTCAAAAAATTTCAAGTCCAGAAAATGGGGGAGGGGATAAAAAGTTAGGGAGAGGGGTATTGGCTGCTCCTTGGAGGTGGAACTTGGAAGACAATAAATGTTCTCTAAAATATGTCATAGCGGCTGATGCATTGGGAAATGTAAGTTCGCTGGTTTACATTACCAAAGTGCTTGTCTTGAGAAAAAAGGGGTTGCAGATCTGTCAGTTTTTGATTCACTAAAATTCAGTTCGTATTATGAAACGCATCCGATTTACTTTACCCAAGCGAACGTCAAGACCAGTTTCCTACAGCCCAGCTCCTTTTCCCCTTTACAACTCTCTTAAAATTACACCTTGAAAACTCTTCCTTTCCCCTGATGTTGGAGAATTAGTCCTAGAATCTATAACTCCTTTTGATCTGGGCTAATCGATAGCTGCAAAGCATAGGAAACAAAGAGATACATCTCGAATTCGCATTTAAAAATGACCATTTTAAAATGTCATGACCAAATCAAAGCATCGTTAGCGATAGAAATTTCTCTTTTTCAATCTGCTTTTGCACAAAAAATTCCAATCAAATTCCAATGAAGTAAAAGACCCGCATATCAACTTTCATTGGGATGGTTTTTCATAACTAGTACTTGCTCTAATTTTGTGTTAATACGGTTATTCTAATGAGGTTTGTCTGGGAGTATTTTTTCTATCTTTAGAGCCCCAGGCGGGAATAAATAATCTAATCTCTGGAGTGCATATGGCCCCACTACTAACCTCCATCCTCTTGAGAAAATGTTGAAGGGATACACTTTTTCAGAGATAATTATTATTCTAGTAGCAGCATCCTATGAATTTCATAAAAATGGGTAAAGTACGAGGGATTGGTGGCCCCCTTCACATGCTATTAATATTATATTTTACATATTATAGTAGCAAGCTATTAGTAAAGAGCAACCCCAAACAATAGAAACAGAAAGTATAAATGAAGCTTTGAATGCATCATATATATCAACAGAGAATTTAACAACTATGCGGATTTCAGATATCTGAAATACAGTAATTTTAGGTTTGCCTATCAAAATCTGTCTGCTTATCAATGAGCCGTCCTGGCCGAGTGGATTGGTGTGCTGGATTCAGGATCCTTTGTCTGAGAGGGTGAGGGTTCGAATCCTAGCGCAGCCAATTATTTAGTTTGGGACGGGGGTCAGTGCCGTGACTCTGTAAGCTCAGCCAGAGCTGACCCAGCTCAAAATGGGTACCTGGAGAAATCTAGAGAAGGTAAACAGGAAGGGTGTGCGAAAGCACAGGATTGTTGGCCCCCAGCCACCTATTGCACTTCCTGGCTGAAGGGCCAAGAAACGGAGATCAGGACCGTTGGTAGGGACTGTAAAGTTTAATGCCGTATTCTTTACCTTTTTTCTTATCAATATCTATTAGCATATAAGTTTTTATACTTTTGGAAAAAGCGTTTAAACATCCCCAAAAAGAGATGCAATCTGGAACGTAAATGTGCTATTAAATTTAGCGTGCATGAAAGCTCTAGACCTGTTATCTACAAAAATATGAAATTCCCTGAGGCTGATCCAGAGGTCGATGTTCGTACATGCATGTATTTTTTTCCTCAAGGGTAGTCGCATCAAACAAGTTGTCGAAATTTGAGACATTGGGCCATTTTAATTGACAAATGAGACTACACCACAACAAAGTGCGAATATCTGGTTTTCTTCTACAAAAAGACTTTTTTGACTCTAACCAAACAAATTTTGTCCAGTTTGAACAAAATTTTGTCAGAGCAAAAAATTTGACGAATAATTGAAATTTGACGAATAAACTTGAATTATTCAAAAAAATCCATTTAAGCTCCATGTCTTGTAAGCCATGCTGGTTTGTGCCATAACATTCGTTCCTAAGCATAACTTTCTTTGTCCCTAAACATATGTATTCCTTTTCACAAGAGGTGTAGGAAATGGATCTTGTTTAACTTAATGTATATTTTTGACTCGTTTAAAGTAAAATACCCATTTAGCTTTTGTGAATGCAGGAGATGCACTTTTTATCTCCATAATGGATGAAAGTTAGCTGAACAAGGATTTAATTTCTGACCTCCATTTATACCAAAAACACGTATAGACATGGATGACTATTGCATGAAGTGTTCTGCTGAGGAGTGAAAGCTCCTTTTTCCCGGACCATTGCCATACAGAAGTTGATCTTTCAAATAGTTTGTAGTAACTGTAACTTTCAAACCGTAGTAACTTTCAAATTGTATGGGAGTAGCGATGCGGCTTAATCGTAACCGAAACTCTAAGAAACAGAGTCTTGGTAACAATGGATATATCAAAGGATTAAATTTGGCTGGTTATTCAGAATATACAACAGTTATCAAGTTTAATGATACCCCTCAAATGTTACAATGCAGTGAAAATTTTGATTAATATTTTTAAAAGGGTAAAGCCTCCCAAAATAACAGGTGATCTTAATCAAAATCATACTATCAGATTCAAAATACCAGAAAACCTTATTGTAGAGGTTTCAAGCTCCTACATACAAAAATGTGGAATTTTTTTCTAATATACCAGAAGCAAGATCACAGATGCGTGTTTGTTTTTATCTTCTAGGCGTGATCATATCTAAGCAGTTATCCTAGAAGAATAGAAGAGGGCTCATTTTATGGCAAATCAAAATTTTTAGTGTCCTTTTTAGGTGACCGAAAATGTTATAGGGCAGCTAGCCCCCCTTCCATGACCATTTTTTCCCAAAGTATTATGTTCGCAATTTTGAGAAATTCATTTTGTTCAGCATAGTCGAAAGAACTATTAGCTTTGGTATTAGCTTATACCAAAGCTAATACCAAAACTTTGGCATTAGTTTTTATTCCAGGGGTTATCATATCTAAGCAGTTATCCTAGAAGATTGGAAGAGGGCTAATTTTATGGCAAACTAAAATTTCTAGTGTCCTTTTTAGGTGACCGAAAATGTTAAAGGGCAGTTAGCCCCTTTTCCATGACCATTTTTTTCCAAAGTATTACGTTCAAAATTTTGAGAAGTTTATTTTATTCAGCATTGTCGAAAGACGTATTTGCTTGCCCATGTTTTACGTTTGATATTGACTATTGAGGAGCATACAGATATTTTTTTTGGGGGGGAGGGGTGGATTTTCTGGTGAATGGTTTAGGTGGGAGAATCCTTCCACGGAGGAATACCTCCAGGTAGATAGTATTTTCTATGGAGGGTGAACTGTATTTCCCGACATTGAAAAAACGATCTAACCTATATAAAAACAAGTTTATTCGGCTGAAATTAAGAAGAATATTAAAACTTACAACAAACAGAAATTATCACATGTATGAGAGGGTTGCACCCTCCTCAATATCTACCTCTTTACGCTAAACTGTAATTTTTTTCCAAGTATTTAACACTGAATCTTGAAACACAAAGGACATTTAATTAGTTTAGTAGGCTTTTTAACAGTTACAAGAAAACTTTAGCGTAAAGAGCAAGGTAATGGTGAGGGGGGCCCCTTATGTGCGTAATAAGCTCTCTTTGTTTTAAGTTTTATGTTGCTACTTTCAGTTAAAAAAAACTTTCAATTTAAGAAACTCTTTATTTTATTTAATGATGTAAAGTATTGGGGTTGAGATGGAAATAGCTCTAGTTATGTTTGGTTTAATACCGGATATGGTATTATAAATGTTCAGAAACTCAGTTGAAATCACAAGTTTTTCAAGCGAAGGTAGAGAGTGGTGTTAAAACCTAAAACCAACAGATAGTATTCTTTGTACGTATGGTGGATCCCCCTCCTCCTAACTCTCTCACTTCTCACTCTAAGATTAAAATTGTTCACAGATACTTCAATAACGAATACTCCAGCACAAAATCCATGGGAATCGAATAAAAAATATTTTTACAGCACAAACGGTTAGGAACATTGATATACACTCGCATTAGATGAAAAGAAATTTCAGTTTTCAATTTCAGTACTAAAACAAAAAATGCAATTACTCACCAACTACGTTTGTTTTACTCAGAAATGTTTTCAGCTAAACCCGATAAAACTCTAGCGTAAAGAGTAAGAGATGTGTATCCCCACCCTTATATAAACTTTCACTTCTGTTTTATGAAGGCTTTCTGTGGCTCTTTGTTTTTAGAAAACTTTTTTTTATCATTTGTGTTTAATTTATTTAAAGTTGAAACAAAAATAAATGCAGTGCAATAACTGAAGTGTAAGTCCAGCTTATGTTTGTACTCCTCCTGGGATTTAAAAATAAATGAACATTACATTGTTAAAAAAAAAAAAATGTAGTTACGCGTCCTATAACGGTCGTAGAAGCACTTTTAGGGAGCTAGAGAACCCTTTCTTTCCACAGAAATGAGTGGAACCCTCTCTGAAGCATACTTTGCAATACATTTTTAACTTTTCAAACAGTTCGTGGTAACAAACGTAAGGAGCGACTCGGCTCAATAGTTACCAAAATTCTAAAAAATTGAATTTTGTTAGCAATAGCTACATCAAACGAATCGCATTTTAATGCTGATTTCAAACATATAAGTTTAATCAAGTTTAGTCTTACCCATCAAAAGTTACGAGCCTGAGAAAATTTGCCTTGCTTTAGAAAATAGGGGGAAGCACCCTCTAAAAGTCATAGAATCTTAACGAAAATCGCACCATCAGATTTACCGTATCAGAAAACCATACTTTAGAAGTTTCAAGCTCCTATCTACAAAAATGTGGAATTTTGTATTTTTTGTCAGAAGGAAGATTACGGATGCTCGTTTATTTGTTTGTTTGTCTTTTGTTTTTTTTTCCCCAGGGGTGATCGTATCGACCTAGTGGCCCTAGAATGTTGCAAGAGGGCTCATTCTAACGGAAATAAAAAGTTCTAGTGCCCTTTTTAAGTGACCAAAAAAATTGGAGGACACCTAGGCCCCCTCCCAAGCTAATCATTTTCCCAAAGTCATCGGATCAAAATTCTGAGATTCTCCCACAGTCCCCGTGGGAGGGGCTACAAGTTACTAACTGTGACCTGTGCTTACGTATAGTAATGGTTATTGGGAAGTGTACAGACGTTTTCAGAGGGATTTTTTGGTTGGGGGAAGTTGTCGAGAAGAGGGGGATATGTTGGGGGAACATTCCATGGAGTAATTTGTCATAGGGGAAGAAAATTTCCATTAAGGGAGTGCAGGATTTTCTAGCATTTAAAAAAAAAACAATAAAAAAATAAATATGAAAAAGTTTTTCATCTGAAAGTAAGGAGCAGCATTAAAACTAACAAAAATTACTTTTTGCGCATATGAGGAGATTCGTCCCCTCCTCAATACCTCACTCTTTACGCTAAAATATTTTTAGTAATTTCAACTATTTATTCTACGACCTTTGTGATTCAGGGGTCATTCTTAAGGAACTGTGACAAAACTTAAGCTTTGTTGTAAAGACCGAGGTACTTCTGAGGGGGTAAACCCCCCTCATATACGTAATAAAAACATACGAATATAAAAGTTCGTTAAGTAAGCTAATTCGTAAGTTACGTATTATCTTTTATTAATAAAAACTTTTGTGAAAAATTAAATGTTCTAGTTGCCTTTTTAAGTAACCAAAAAACTGGGGGGGGGGGGACTAGACCTCCTCCACCGCTCCTTTTTTCCCAAAGTCGTTGTATCAAAACTATGAGAAAGCTATATAGCCAAAAAAAAAAAATATACAAATTTTGTTCTAATTATTCATCTGCGGAGAGCAAAAATCAAAACATGCATTAATTCAAAAACGTTCAGAAATTAAATAAAAAAACAAGTTTTTTTAACTGAAAGTAAGGAGCGACATTAAAACTTAAAACGAACAGAAATTACTTCGTATATGAAAGGGGCTGGTCCCTCCTCAACGCCCCACTCTTTACGCTAAAGTTTTTTACTGTTTTAAAAAGTAGAGTTGAGAGAAAGTGTCAAACTTTAGCGTAAAGAGCGGAGCGTTGAGGAGGGACCAGCCCCTTTCATATGCGAAGTAAATTCTGTTCTTTTAAGTTTAATGTCGCTCCTGACAGTATTGCACAGGTGGATAAAATAATATTATTATTTTATTACCTGTCAAAAGCAAAAAAAGCGACGGAGTACATAAAAATACAAGAAAAAGAATAGTAGGCCCAGACACAGTGAATAAGTTTTATGTTGCTACTTTCAGTTAAAAAAAAACTTTCAATTTAAGAAGCTCTTTATTTTATTTAATGATGTAAAGTATTGGGGTTGAGATGGAAATAGCTCTAGTTATGTTTGGTTTAATACCGGATATGGTATTATAAATGTTCAGAAACTCAGTTGAAATCACAAGTTTTTCAAGTGAAGGTAGAGAGTGGTGTTAAAACCTAAAACCAACAGATAGTATTCTTTGTACGTATGATGGATCCCCCTCCTCCTAACTCTCTTACTTCTCACTCTAAGATTAAAATTGTTCACAGATACTTCAATAACGAATACTCCAGCACAACACCCATGGGAATCGAATAAAAAATATTTTTAAAGCACAAACGGTTAGGAACATTGATATACACTCGCATTAGATGAAAAGAAATTTCAGTTCGAATGCTTCGAAAGGTAATTACTAAAAAAAAAATGCAATTACTCGCCAACTACGTTTGTTTTACTCAGAAATGTTTTCAGCTAAACCCGATAAAACTCTAGCGTAAAGAGTAAGAGATGTGTATCCCCACCCTTATATAAACTTTCACTTCTGTTTTATGAAGGCTTTCTGTGGCTCTTTGTTTTTAGAAAACTTTTTTTTATCATTTGTGTTTAATTTATTTAAAGTTGAAACAAAAATAAATGCAGTGTAATAACTGAAGTTTAAGTCCAGCTAATCCAAAGATCTCTGTTGCAAAAGAATTCCTCTTGAGGCTTGTAGAATCGCCTCGTAAAGTCTGGGAAATCTTCTTAAACCATAGTCTTAGGATTTCTCATTCCTGGAACTGCTAAGCTTCTGATATACCTCACGTGGTGTGATTAACACAGGGATTACTTCTAGAATAATAAACAAGAGGATTTACACTGGAATGAGGGCTTCATAGACAATTCATTTGTCCATAAACAGTAAAAGAGTGAATTGTAAAGGCGAGGTTCAAGTATAACAATTGAGATTAATATTTGAACGTGAACTTTGTAGACATATCCACTTGATAAAAAAAATATATATGCAAATTCTAGAGGTTGAGAGTGTGTATGGCATTTGAGGGAGAAATAGCAGAGCAATGAATCAAATACAGAGAAAGAGAGTGAGAGAGAAAAAAGGGAGGGTAAAAATGGCATGTTGTTTTACTTGTTTAGAAAGAAGAAAACTTTTTTTTGTCATGAATTTTACGCTAGGAAATTTTCTTTACCAGTAAATCCACGAACTCTTAAGTTTAAACTTCTACGAAATTTATAAACATGATGTAAATAATTATAACGAAATTGGAATATTTTAAACAATTTTTTTGAATTTTGATTTTTGAGGTAAGGGAAATTTTTAACTTTAGTTAGGTTTTATTCTTTTTAATTTGTTTTTATAATTTTATTCAAAAGATAACTGATTATTCTATTTTCTAAAATACCTTTTGATATTTTTAATCAGTGGTATTATTTTTTTATTCGTCAACCACTAAAGGTTTTCTTACGAATGTTACTTATAGGGTATTTGTTCAATGAATTATTTAAATATATTATTCAAGGTATTATTCAATATAGTATCTGCTTGTTTCATGTTTTAATATAATTTTTTACTTTATCCGAAATGGTATTCTCACTTCATATAATATTCTCTCTTTTTCAGGCTATGGAAATATTGCACCAGTTACCATTGTTGGCAAAATCATGACGATATTTTACGCAATGATTGGCATGCCCATATTTCTATTGTACGTTTCAAATATTGGTGATATACTAGCAACCTCTTTCCGCTGGACCTATGTTAAAATATGCTTATGTGGAGGAAAGAAAAAACGCTCCCCTAGTGGTAGTCTAGGTAGTGATACAGATCAAGGAGACCCTTTAGCAGTAACCGTCCCTTTAACCATCTCCGTGAGCATCATCGTCGGGTATGTCTATGGGGGTGCACTGCTGTTCATGAACTGGGAGGACTGGGACCTACTAGATAGTTGTTATTTCTGTTTTATATCTTTAAGTACTATTGGTTTTGGTGATATTGTACCGGGTGACTCATTCAGTGCCTCTGACGGGGTGGAGCCAAGCTTAATCTTTTGCTCAACATATTTAATAATTGGCATGGCCTTAATTGCTATGTGTTTTAATTTAATGCAAGAAGAAGTAGTGGCTAAAATACAAAGGGTTGGAAAAGCGTTTGGCTGCGTGAAGAGTGATGAGTAAAAAATGAGCGAGTGATGAGTGAAAAATTGCTCAAATGTAGTTTTATCATATTTTCATACTGCTTGTTACCATATCTGATAAATTTGTAATTGTTCTGCATTATTATACTCACGCCCTCAGACATATTTTTTCACTTTGTTTTCTTACCTTGTTTAGAAGGGTTACATATCACTTTTTGGTCTTTGTGGTTCCAGACTAACCTATTTCCTTTGACATTTTTACATTTGCCTGTGTTTATCCCTGTGTAATTTTAGAGCGTTTCTTTATGGGAGGTTTGAGTGTTTCTTTACTAATAACTCATGCACCACTACGCCACCAGAGGTCTATACTGCTGCGCATGCTTATCCTCCAACTCAATAAACCCCAACCACACATTAGCCACTCTAATCACACAATAAACATTATAAAAAGATCTTTGTCCAACTTAAGCTAACAGACTTTAGAAATCAACAGGGGTTTCTGTTTAAAAGGTCTTTAGATATTGTTTTTCTTCGCATCTCACTTAAAATTTCCGATCAACAAAATCAAACAAGGGTGGACAATGGAAAAACATATCAGTCTAAGCATAATAACTGGAAAAAACTACCAGCTTTCTCGCAATCCCTACATTCTGAGAAATTCTGGATGATATACAGGGTATGTACTTGTGAGAAACTAAGAAACTAAGGACAGTGTCATCTAGTATTACACCAAGATATTTCACAGACAGTACACTCTCAATACCATAAAATTCGACATTTAATTCCTTACCGAAGGATAACAATTTGGTGACCTACATAAATACCCCAATGAGATTTCTTATAATTCAGCTCCAGGTGACTAACCTTAATCTCCCTTTCTATCCTTGACATATTGTCTCTTGTCATAGTTAGTAATTCACTTTCCCTTCTTGCTGCTACCGCAAGACATGTATCATCCACAAACAGAATTAAAGCCCCATTTAGGGTTCAGTTATCTTTGGCTCATCCCAACTTTAATATACAACTCACCAAGGGCTAAGTATAGGTCATTTGCATATATTCAAAACAATAGCAGTCCCAAGGGGGACCCTTGTGGGACTCCACATCTTACCTTATGTTCAACTGATGATCCTTCACTTTCAAAAAAAAAGACTCAAATTTTTAAGATAAGAAGCAAAAAGTTGCGGCCCATTCTCGCGAATGCCTCCATTTTCTGATCTTTTCAATAAGATTAAATGGTCAAAAGTATCAAACACCTTTAATATATCTAGAAGTATTAAACCACCTTTAATTTTATTATCAAAGCTATCATTTACTATTGTAGTCAGGAACAGGATAGCATCCCCTGTAGAATAATTTCTATGGAAACCAAACTGATTCTTAAAAACTATCCACTCTCCCAAATATTAATTTCTCCATCATTCTTGAAAAAATTGAAAGTAGTAATAATAATAATAAATTATTTCTAATCCACTGCACAAAACAGTGTGAGGATAGTGGAGTAAAATGAGAGAAAATAAAAAAAAAATAAAAAAAAGAGAGTGAAATCGGTAGATGCCATTAAAATATTTTGGCTCTCCCTCTTGAAATTTAACAATTTTTTGCTCTTTTAAAGACGCTCGGAAATAACCCTTCTTTAAAACAACCATATTTTGCAAAAAAATTGCAAAATTGATTTCAATATCCTCAAAGATCATGCAGCAATGCTCTTCATTGAAAACAATAATAATAATAATAATAATTTATTCCAGAAAGATCCCGTGGGCCATAGGAAATTTATATAACAAAAACGAACAACAATTTGATTAACTATATCAATTACTTCTTCATCAGTCACTGTCGTAAGCCAAATGCTCATATTACTTGAAGGGCCCAGGAACTGTTCAAAAGTTCCATCCTCAGTACAGACTTCAATCGAATTTTTTTTTGCAACCTATATTAGAAAAATGGGAAGTCATTCATTCTGCAAATTGACCGAGGTCATCAGGCTGATTTAAATATGGTAACTTACTAGCATCAATTTCAATGATTTACTTAATTGTCAGCCACATTTTTGCTATATTACCTTGACAATTCTCTTATTCCTTTAAATAATATTCCGTTTTTAGCCTTCCTCAGGAATTTATTTAGAGCAGTATTATAATTCTTATACAATCTACTATCACACTCACTACCACCTACCACACTCAACTTATAGTGGCAATGTCTTCGATTAATTGAATTAACTAAACTTGGCGTTATCCATTATTTCCTTGGTTTATTTCTTCTTTCTAGAACTATGTTTTTTCTTCAGACACTTTTCCTACAAAAGGTTACTTATTTTCTGATATCATTAATCTGACTTTGCAGAAAAATTACAAATCAAAATTCTCCAGCCTTTTTTTTTAACTAAGTCTTACTAATATATGTCTTACTCATATAAAATTGCTCATTACGAATTTTTGGAGACCTACGCGTAAATCCATTAACTTCGAAAACCGTCATTATTCCACAATGGTCAAAAACATCATTAGGGATAAAACACAACCTTTTATAATTAAAAGAAAATGAAGTGTATTAAATAAAGAAAGAAATTGAAGATATGTTTTGAAAAAAGCAAAAAATCCTTTCCAAAAATTCTTTCAAAATTCTTATACACTCTACTATCACACTCACTAGGACTTATCACATTCAATTTATAAAGGCAATGTCTTCGATTAATTGAACTTACTTAACTTGGTGTTATCCATTATTTCCTTGGTTTATTTCTTCTATCTAGAACTATCTTTTTTCTTCGGAAACTCTTCCTTCAAAAGGTTACTTATTTTCTGATATCAGTAGTAGTAGTAAAGACTGTACTATACCCTTAAGGTCCAAACCGGCGGTGCTAATCTCCGTTTCTTGGCCCTTCAGCCAGAAAGTGCAATGAGGGACTGGGGGCCAAGCATCCTTTGCTTTCACACACCCTTCCTACTTACCTTCCCCAGATTTCTCTAGGTACCCATTTAGGGCTGGTTCAACTCTGGCTGAGCTTACAGAGTCACGCCACTGACCCCCGTCCCAAACTAAATAACTGGTCACAACTGGGATTGAACCCGTGCCCACTGATCATTGGTCTCTCTGACTACTGATCTGATATCATTGGTCTGACTTTGCAGAAAATGACCAATCAAAATTCTCCAGCCTTTTTTTTGTAAACAAAGAAGTCTTACTTATATAAAATCGCTCATTATGAATTTTTGGAGACCTACGCGTAAATCCATTAATTTCGAAAACCGTCATTATTCCAAAATGGTCAAAAACATCATTAGGGATAACACACAACCCTTTATAATTAAAATCTACAAAAATATTATCAATCAACGTCGTAGAAGTGTCAGTAATTCAGGTACAAATATTAATTGAAGGATTCATATTAAAAGAAAATGAAGTGTATTAAAAAAGAAAGGAATTTAAGATATGTTCTGGAAAAAGCAAAAATTTCTGTCAAGTTAGGAAAAATCCCATATGAAACTAATTCAGAAATGGTATCTAATGCTTCGGTTAATCTTAAAAGTAAAAGTTGATTCCGAGAAGGAATATATTTAAATTTTGAAAAATTAGCTTGAAACTTCATAAGATTAGATTTATTCATCATAAAATACACATACAATATTACAATTTACTATTCTCCCAAAGGCTCATTGGCCTGTAAAAGACAAACGTGTCACTTGCTCAGACAAAAGAAAAAGACAGAAAAATTGAAATAGTCACGGAAAAATTGAATAGTCACAGAGAAAAAAAAAGAGGAAAAGAAAACATAAATAAAATTAAAACTATAGAAAAAAACTAAATAGATTGAATAGACTAAACTAACTAAGTAGATTAAGTAGACTCCAATAAAATAATAATAAATATTAAAAAAATTAATAGATAAAATAACATAGGAATTTTCATCAATTTCTTTAAAAAAATTTTGCAATTCTTTGGCTTTTGTAACAAAAAGCCAAAGAATTTTTAACAATTTCTTTCGAACAATCCAAATGAATAGCACCTTCAAGCTGACTCAGGAAACTTATTCCATACAAAATGACTTGCAACTAAGGGATTAAAATCTGACCTTACACAAGAAGTAAAAGGAACTTGATTATGATTTTTGTATCGCGAAGATTATAATTATTCTGATCAGAGGTAAAAGACGGTGGAACACCTAGGGGCCAGAGAAGGTCACCATGAAGCTGAGAAAAAGTAAAACATGCACACAACAACATATACAGTGACTTGAGATTAAGTAATGGGATAACTCCTGAACGAATAGTTTCCTGAATGAGGTTTCTAGCTTTATTGTGCTGAGGTTTCATCAAAACTGCGGTGGATCGAAACGAAAACTACACTATGGTGGAATCACCATAGCTGAAAAACTCAAATTGTAGAAATACAGTCCCCCTTCTTGAGCAAGAAGGAAAATTACTTATTTGCATATAATGCAGTGATGTTTCTTCTTTTTTATTTTTTTTTCGCCACTAGTGAGGCAGAGAAATTCACAGAGAGGTTCTTAGTGGCTTATTTGAAAACTAATTTTTCAATCTGTGTGTTTTTTTTTACTCACCTCTACTGGGGCACTGAAACATTGTGAAGAGATGTATAAGGGCTCATCTATTAAAAGTTTTATTCTTTACTCCCTGCCATGAAGCCTAGTTCTCTCTATATTCATTTTTATGACCCTTTTCCATCCCATTTGCGAAAATCTGCTTTTCGTTTGGCCAAAAAGTAGAGTCTCTAGCAATTTGTAATCATTCATCTATAAAACGCATCCTAAACTTATAAACCTTTTGATTCATATAGCCCTAGAAAGAAGGACTGAACTTTATTTTTCGCAGTTTGTAATATGGTATAGAACAGTATATTTTAAACAAAAAACCTCAGGGCCATGGCCCCCAAAAAAACGTACAAATACAACTAAAGGATTCAATATCAACTTTCATCAAAGCAATTAAAATACAGACAACCATTCAAAGAAAATGTTGACTTTTCACTTTTATTAACATAATGAACAAAAATATAAACTATTACAGGTATAAATCACTACGCTAGGGAAAAATTTAAATTTCGCTAATGCGTAGTGATTAACTAAATACACATTCATAAAGGCATCTTAAATTAATAATAACAATAAAAAAAACATATAAATGCTCCTAGAAGCATCCTACACTAATTAAAATAATAATGAAAAAAGTTTAAAGACACCACCCTCTCTCAAACACCGCCAGGGTAACAACCACCATCCAAATACAACTCTATCCATCCCAACCCCTTCAACTTGCTCCTCCCTCCTGCCCTATAGCTCACTCCAATCGCTCAAAATAAAAAAAATAAAAAACTAATTCCACAACAAATACTCTCTTAGTCTTTTTTTTAAACTGTGGGAGGTGCTCAGCAACCCTAACACTCAGAGGAAGTGAATTCTATACAAAAGGGGTAAGATACTTCAAAGTAAAACAAGCTATTGCACTATTTTCAATATCTAGAACCAATTTATTACATCTTCTTCTATCATGCTTATGAACAGAACTTCTAAAACGGTAACACTCACTATTAGTTTCTGAGGCTAGATTGTGCACATAATTAAGCACAAGCATCACCGCCTGATAGTCCCTCATCTGTTCAACATTGAGCAGACTCTAAGAATTAAAGCATGCACTGGTGTCTTTAAAAAATTTTACATGCTTCTCAATTATTCTTGCTACTTTGTTCTGTAAAATTTGCACAAGCTTTTAATTAACATAAACATTGCTGCTCCAAACTAAACATGCATATGTACCCGTATACATATATACGGGTAGATTAATTCAAAACATATAGTGCGAAGAGCAAGTTTCGACAACGTATGCTTCTTTCTTCTGAGAATGCCAACTCGTGCAATTTTTGCGGAAATAATGTCGCTATGATGCTTCTACGAAAGATTAGAATCAATATGGAAGCCAACGTACGGCAGTGATTTAACTTGTACAGCAGGCTTTCATCCAATAGAACTTCACTAATTACATCAACAGAATCACCCACTCTACAGAATGTCAGTAATAACTTTTTCTTTGCATTCACGAACAGCAAACTTAAACTTTTAAACACCTCCAATCTTTTGAGAGCATCATTAGCTTTTACTACTAAATCACCATCTGATTTTGTAAATACTGTTAGCACGGTGTCATCCGCAAAAGAAGTAATACATACATTCTTGTAGATAAAAGCGCATCATATCCACGTAAACTAGATAAAGTAAAGGGCCTAGCACAGAGCCCTGAGGTACACCACAATTCAAAAGAAAAGACGATGAGACTACATTATTTAAAACGACTTTAAGGGACCTACCGTAAAGACAGCTGTCAAACCCTCTTGGGTAAACTCCATTTATTCCAAGACTTCTCATTCGATGAAGCAATACTTGGTAGTCAACCATGTCAACAGCTTTTCTAATGTCAATGAAAATAAACACAGGTACGTTACCTTAGTTTAATGCACATTAGATTTTTGAATCAGGTGTTGTAAGGTGTGCGTCGTGGAATGACCCATGCGAAACTCAAATTTTGTCTGAGTCAAAAGCCTATCCATCTGAAGGAAATTATACAGCCGTTTATCTACCACTCTCTCCAGTATCTTTGAAAAAATAGGTAGGATTGATATGGGTCTCCAGTTTTCTATATCTGACTTGTGACCACCTTTGTGAAATAGAATGAACTTTGCCACCTTAAACTGCATTAGAAAACTTTCCTTAAATCTAACGCACGCAAAAAAAAACAACAAAGCCATCATATAACACCCTTACCCACACGAATAAACTGCCGTCCTGGCCGAGTGGGTTGGTGCGCTGGATTCGGGATCCCTTGTCTGAGAGGACGCAGGTTCGAATCCCGGTGCACCCGATTCTTCAGTTTGGGACGGGGGTCAGTGGCGTGACTCTGTAAGCTTAGCCAGAGTCGACCCAGCTCTAAATGGGTACCTGGAGAAATCTGGGGCAGGTAAACTGGAAGGGTGTGCGAAAGCACAGGATGGCTGGCCCCCAGCCCCCCATTGCACTTCCTGTTTGAAGGGCCAAGAAACGTAGATCAGCACCGCCGGTACGGACTGTAAAGTCTAATGCCGTATCTTTTACCTTTACCTTACACGAATAAACTGTGTCAGATTCTTACTATTAATAAAAGACTTATTTTCCAGTGATTTTTCAACCCAAGGCTCATCCTCCTCATCCACTTCAAAAATTTCCTTTCTCCAGACTCTTAATCCTTCACACTGCCCCAGAAAATGCGATAAATTTTATTTACATTAACTACAAAATATTGGCTGGATTTTTGAACAAATTCAAATATATGACAGGGAATGCAGATGTATAATTTTGCACTTCAAATACGAGCTCAAATTCTTTTGATGTCTCACATCATCACTTGCCTTGTAACGTACATCTGTTGATTTTATATACTGTGCTGATTTAATAAACAATCATCGTTCGCCTTGTTACGTATTTTTGTTTTTTTTTCATAAATTTTGGTTGTAAACACGGTAGACTTGACTTTGACTTCGGCATTAATTTTTTTAATGAATTAAAACTATCAAAATTAATTGCATAAAACATCAAAAATTTCTGACGATAACACTATTTGTTCTGGAATTTATTTTACAGAATAATCTATTATTCTTGGGTGGGGATTGCTGGCACCTTTTTCTTCTTTTTTGTTATCTTCAAGAAATAGATTATTTATAATAGGACTGAAAATTTCCAGCTAAATCTTTTCCTAATTCAAAAAATATGGTTTCTAATGACTTATCAGAGCAAGATCATTTTCTCTATCATGTTTGCAGCTTCTGAGGCAACCTAGTAAAGAACGAACTTCAATCCCTATTAACAGAAAATTTAAAGCATGTTTTAAAGAAAACTTTCAAACGAGGAGGAATTGCCGTTTGAAGCTTATTCGGGAATAGTAATTGTTATTTTGGGTAATATTATTAGTAAAAGTTGAGTGCCTAAGCAAATTCATGTTAATCATGAAAAACAGCCTGAGATCCCTCGAAAGGATGTTGGATTAAACTGAGATTTGCAGTGCAACAGCCTCTTGAGCAAAAAGGAAAATAACTTTTTCATTTGTGCAGGAGTAATGTGTCTTTTTTTTTCTTTTTTTGCCGCTAGAGGGGCACTGAAAAACAATAAAGAAATGTTTAAAGTCTCATTTGTGCATATGTTAAATCTTATATATGTCTACTCAACAAAAAGGTAGACAAATATAGCTAGAAAAAATAGAATTTAGCAGAATTGTAGTCATACTCTTAGAATGGCTATAGACTACATAGATTCTAAAAGAAAAACTTACTGAAATGAAATAAAAAAAAATCGGGCATGAAATTATTTTGAATCACTTAATGGCAAAAGGTTTAAGCTTCTGCTGAAGGGGCATCAGGTTATGATGTGGAGAGTAAAAGACTAAAACTGCATACCATAACAAGCGGAGTGAGTGACTAGAGTCACCAAAAAGCTGATAAAGTGAATTTTCTGTAAAGCTGGCTTTTTGCCATAACATAGATTTATCCTATCTGTGAAGGTTTAAAGCTGTTCCTACTGTCTTTATTTTGAAATAAAATAGTTTAAGTCCCGTAAAATAAATTTACAAGCCCATTATATAGTCTGGAATTGAAAGCCCTTTTACTTGACAATATATTTTTTGAACATTAGAGATTCATGAAGTAAATGTATGTTGAAGTTTGAGCATTTTATCCTTCTTTCTGTTCTTATTTAACTATTTTGAGACTCTATTGCTTAATCTCTTTGAAATTCCAGGCCCTCCAGCAGTTGTGCTCAAGCCTTAAGCCTTATATTTCCAAGCAGAAATCAATTACATGAGCCACCACACGGTTTTGCCAGCCTTGTCAATGCTTTATATATCTTTTTCTACATCGTTAATTCTTGTGATAATGAGTATGTTCTGTAGTTGAACTGGGATTTTATTTTAAGGTTATTTATAAAGGCGTAAAAGCCAGCTTCAAAAATAAGATTAAAAGGAAAATTTCTTAAAAGATTCGAATTTCAAAATTTTGATTTCTAAAAGCAATGCATTCCCACGGTTCCCTTTCCATTCCGCTCTTGTTTAGCTTTTATGTTGTTAATCCATTAAGAATAGGGCTCCCCTTTGTCTTCAGGATAGATGGCCAGATAATCTTAGTGAACGTTTTTGCAGATCCACTTTGTATCCAAAATTTTATGGTAGCCAATAGTAAGTAATGAGCAACCTTTGTGAATCGTAGCGAAGAATTTAAAACAGAAGTTTGTCTGTACAACCTAGGCGCCTACGGTATATATCAAGATTATATTAGTGATAATATGTAAAATAAGAGTCTGTTATTTTTTATTTTACCCAGACATTTTACACGGAGCAGCAAAAATTTGCACTTCTTCGGTGATCAGTTTTCGGTTATTAATCAAATACGTTAGGAAGTTGCTTCTTGTGCTCACTGTCATAAATTTGTCTATTATAATTTGCTTTTGTGACAAAGCCAATAGAGGTTGAATCAATTTCATTTTGAAAGTTGATAGATGCTTCTTCTGTTGAGGCCATTGAGAATTAAATTTACCTAGGAGTGTACATTTTTTTATACCACAGTTCCCTTCAATTTTTCCCAACGTTCCTGTTTTGTTCGTATCCACCTCAGCGACTTTCTTGATATTTTACCAGTCTCGGGGAAGGCCTTGTTGCAGTTTAATTATCTCCTTATACTCTTGGCAACGAGCAGGTGGTTTTTTTTGTGTGTCAGAAATAGGTAAAAAAATAAAGAAAAACTGGAAAAAGTACCCTTCAGAATAAGAATTCGAAAAGGATGAAAAAGTAATTGCAAAATAGTTGATGGGATTGGTTTAGACACTATCCTTATTCTTTTCAGTGTAGATGTCCGAACTAACTCCACCTGTAAGCAACAATCTGAGCTTCATTTACTCGTTAAGAATTATACGTTGTACATAAACATGAGCCAAACAAATCAACAGTTTTCAATTTAATATGTTAATTTAATATGTCTTGTAAAACAAATCGGACGCTATGTCTACCCTGAATGATGGAGAAAATGCCGAGGTACTTCCCGAATACTGTGTAAAAAGAAACTGGAAGCAGTTTACTGCATAACTGCTGGAGCTAGTGAAAGAAGTCTTTGGTATGTCAAACACCTCACAAAATGCTGGATCAGGCAAAAAACAATCAAGTTGCCTGATAAGTATCGAGCGTCTTCTCCGAAAAAGAACATAGAAACTGAAGAGTACAGATTTAGAAATCATCCAGAATATTCCGCTACAAAAATTCTATCCTGATCTCCCTCAAATTTCAAAGCACCCACTTTCAGAGTCATACTAGACTATTAGCTTTGTATTCTTCCAAACTTTCTTCTGCTGCGTAGACAAAACTTTTACCTTCCTAACTCTGCTTTTAACATCTTCTCTATTTCCGTCATTCTTAGTCACAATGTTACCTAGGTAAGTGAACCCACCCACCTCTTCACTGCTTCCGTGGCTCTTGTTAATAATGCTGCCGTGATAAGCGAAGCAATCCACTTGTCTAATTTTCTCGTTTCTTAGCGTCCCCTACTCTAAATTACGCTGCCTGGTAATATTGAGAGTATTTCTTTTTCAACCACTCAAAAAAAAAGAACTCCGAAAATGCCTTCATTATACTAGCATTTCTATCTAGGACACTCAAATCGTCTGTATAATCTATATTTAGGTGAATTATATGTATATATGTACATTTATACGTATAATTAATTTAATCAATCAAGCTAGATGATCTAAAATAAAAAAATATAATCTAAGTCTTTATGAATTTTAACTTGCCATTTGTAAGACATGTTCTTTTTTCATGTTTTTGGTATGTTATTATTTTTTTGATTATAATTTTAATTTGAGAATAAAATTCTAATAGCAATTGATAGCTGAGATTCAGCTGTATCTTTTAACAGATTTATATTTCCTTTTTTCAATAAAATGAAAAAAAAAGGCCAAAAGTAGCAAAACACTTACCAAACATTAAATTCAAACTGAAAATTAAGAGAATATTCAAAAATAAGTTTTTCTTTTCCATCCCGGAATCCCCTCCCTATAAAAAATCTAACTCCAACAGTAGCATATGCAATTTACTGATTACGAAATAATTTGCTATGTTTTAACTATCATGGTTTCAAGAAGAGCTGCAACCTAATAAAGAGCTAACGACTGCCAAAAATAATGGAAAGTTTTAAAAAGTATTTAGGTCAAAATTGTCTAATGCAAAAACTTGCTTTAAAAATCTAATGCAGGAATGCTAGCTACTTTTTCGATTTGTCTTAAAAGTAAAACTTTATTGCGAAAGCGTATTTAAGGGAATCTAAAAAAGAACAAGAGACCCCGCAAAAATGGCGTAAGATCAAAATTGAAAATCTTCTACTGGAATCATCATGGCTGTAAGCTCTTTGTAAGAGAAATATGTCTTGAATAACAAGAAAGTTTCTTTTTTCTCATGGAAAACACTGATATGTCTCCGTTGCGATTTTTTTTTTATTCCAAGAGTAACCATACCAAACCACTGGTCACAGAATCTTTAAAAAGGTATCATTCGAAAGGAAATCACAAAACTTAATGTCCATAATAAGCAAGAAAATAATTTCTACCACAACCAAGTTGTGTTTTCTGTAATTTTATGTCACAAATATCAGTTCTCGCCAAAAGAGTGTTAAAATGGCAGCCAATGGAAACTTTTAGATAGTCTCTATTTTTATGGTCTAAAGCCCCTCACCTTTAGAGCATTTCATCTTTGAAAACCATAGCAAAGGGACTATCTATGGCATTCGTGCCACAAAACATCAGTATCACAAACAAATTTTAAATTAAGCCTGTAATTTTTTATGGTCCAAAAAATTTCAAAAAGAAATTTTAAGCCCATCGTCCTGAAAAAGAGCAATAAAATGTAACGCGTATGTCCCAGTGAGAACCGGGTTTATTTATTAATCGTTAGCTGGTAATTGCACTAATGCTGCCGTGATGCAATATTGCTTGTTTTTTCAAACAGTTCGTGGTAACGAACTGTAGTAAGGAGCGACCTGGCTCAATAGTAACCAAAAATCTAAAAAAGGGAATTTTGATACCAATAGCTACATCAAAAGAATTGCATTTTAATGCTGATTTCATCAAGTTTAATCTTACTTATCAAAAGTTACGAGCCTGAGAAAATCTGCCTTATTTTAGAAAATAGGGGGAAACAACCCCTAAAAGTCATAGAATCTTAACGAAAGATTCAGCGTATCAGAGAACCCTATTGTAGAAGTTTCAAGCTCATATCTACAAAAATGTGCAATTTTGTATTTTTTTTTTGCCAGAAGGCAGATCACGGATGCGTGTTTATTTGTTTGTTTGTTTTTTTGTTGTTTTTTTTGTTTTTTCCCCAGGGGTGATCGTATCGACCCAGTGGTCCTAAAATCTTGCGAGAGGGCTCATTCTAACGGAAATGAAAAGTTATAGTGCTCTTTTTAAATTACCAAAAACATTGGAGGGCACCTAGGCCCCCTCCCACGCTAATTTTTAATCAAAAGAGCAAAAAACTGGTAATTGTTTATTTTTTTATATTTTGACAAGGGATTACAATAATTCAAGAACGTTAAAAAAGAAAACAAAAAGTTTAAAGCTTAGTAGACGATCTGTGTTGGAAATTGGACTTGCTTCAATAATCAAATATCTTAAAAAGGCTTTGTATGAAAAGATATATCAATATAAAAACTTATCTAGAGGTAAACCCAAAACACTACAATTCTCAAGTTTCATAAATGATAATTTGATGGAAGAAAAAGAAGCCTTTTCCCCACCATCTGAATAATTAACAGATCTACAACCTGGACCATCATGTAAGATTAAACCAATCAGGGCAGCTAAAATAACCCTTTACTGGGAGAAGGTTTGGAACTCACAAGACTTGTGGACACGACGGTGGGCCCTGTTCAGTATATAATTAAGCAGCCTTCTTCCTCCTCCACCTGTATTTGTAGTTCCGGGCGAGGTTGCCCCAGTTTTTATTATGGACCCCCAGGGAATACGTCCACCTTTGGTCCATGCCTTCTATATATATATCTTGTAGGGCGTTCCACTATCGCCACCTGGGGATGCACAGAGTGGCCTGGGGGAGACCCCTTAAAGCTGGCAATTAGTAAATACATTTTATTATAATTACAATTTGAAAATGAATGGAACAATTTAAAAAAAAATGCCGGAAGCATGGACATCAGAAAGAGCTAATCATTGTTTCACTTCTAAATAAATTTTTATATTTAATTGGTCTTCATAAATTTGACTTTTTAAGACAATCTTTCAGGGCCATATGATACCAAAGAGTGCAGTCTGGGTTTGTTTTTCATTAAAAAAAAAAAAAAAAAAAATCACACAAAAAGGGTGTTTTTCAATATAAACACACAGTGGACAAATTTCCCTCTAAATTTGAAATCCCGCTCTGTAGAATCCACCTGGAAACTTTCCTTACATTTGAAATAGCGACAGTATTTTTAATTTTAAGTGTTCAAAGAAAATGTGTGAATTATCAACTCAATCGTCGAGCATTGCTTGGTTTAGAATGACCAAAAAATCTGAACGATCATTGGGAGCAATTGTGGTAGAAACCTAAAACTTACCAGGAATGCCAATTGGATGGGAAAATTGACACCTAGAGTTTGAAAATTACCTTCCCCTTTGTATCTTTGTTAAAATAAACGAAATCTTAAACAATCACGCAAGGGTTTTCTTTGTTTATATCAGGGTATGGAAGGTATACATCTCTTGAAGGGGGTAGGGGGTCCCAATTTTTTTTTATTTCTAAAGTTTCCTTCACCAAGCAAAGCTCGGTCTATTAGTGCTGAATATTAAAACTGACAACAATAGGTACAGAGTATGGGCTGGTGCCGCTTATTTGTGAGCATAAAATTTCTAATTTGTAAGAAAAACATACAAATGTTGTTATGGGTAAAGAGTACCCATAGACTACCAGGTAAAGAGTATGGGCTGGTGCCGCTTATTTGTGAGCATAAAATTTCTAATTTGTAAGAAAAATGTACACATGTTGTTATGGGTAAAAAGTACCTAGAGAGTACCAGGTAAAGAGTATGGGCTGGTACCGCTTATTTGTAGGCATAAAGCTTCTAATTTGTAAGAAAAATATACATATATTGTTATGGGTAAAGAGTACCCATAGAGTACCAGGGAAAGTGTATGGGCTGGTACCACTTATTTGTGAACATAAATTTTCTAATTTGTAAGAAAAATATACATATATTGTTATGGGTAAAGAGTACCCATAGAGTACCAGGGAAAGTGTATGGGCTGGTGCCACTTATTTGTGAACATAAATTTTCTAATTTGTAAGAAAAATATACATATATTGTTATGGGTAAAGAGTACCCATGGAGTACCAGGGAAAGTGTATGGGCTGGTGCCACTTATTTATGAACATAAAGTTTCTAATTTGTAAGAAAAATATACATATATTTTTATGGGTAAAGAGTACCCATAGAGTACCAGGGAAAGTGTACGGGCTGGTGCCACTTATTTGTGAACATAAAGTTTCTAATTTGTAAGAAAAATATACATATATTGTTATGGATAAAGAGTGTCCATAGAGTACCAGGGAAAGTGTATGGGCTGGTGCCACTTATTTGTGAACATAAAATTTCTAATTTGTAAGAAAAATATACATATATTTTAATGGGTAAAGCGTACCCAAAGAGTGCCAGATAAAGAGTATGGACTGGTGCCCCTTATTTGTGAACATGAAAATTTTTAATTTGTAAGAAAAATATACATATATTGTTATGGGTAAAGAGTACCCATGGAGTACCAGGGAAAGTGTATGGGCTGGTGCCACTTATTTATGAACATAAAGTTTCTAATTTGTAAGAAAAATATACATATATTTTTATGGGCAAAGAGTACCCATAGAGTACCACGGAAAGTGTATGGGCTGGTGCCACTTATTTGTGAACATAAAGTTTCTAATTTGTAAGAAAAATATACATATATTTTAATGGGTAAAGTGTACCCAAAGAGTGCCAGATAAAGAGTATGGACTGGTGCCCCTTATTTGTGAACATAAAGTTTTTAATTTGTAAGAAAAATATACATATATTGTTATGGGTAAAGAGTACCCATAGAGTACCAGGTAAAGTATATGGGCTGGTGCCACTTATTTGTGAACACAAAATTTCTAATTTGTAAGAAAAATATACATATATTGTTATGGGTAAAGAGTACCCATAGAATGCCATGTAAAGAGTATGGGCTGGTGCCGTTTATTTATAGGCATAAAATTTCTAATTTTTAAAAAAAATATACATATATTGTTATGGGTAAAGAGTACCAGGGAAAGTGTATGGGCTGGTGCCACTTATTTGTGAACATAAAATTTCTAATTTGTAAGAAAAATATACATATATTGTTATGGGTAAAGAGTATCCATAGAGTGCCATATAAAGAGTATGGGCTGGTGCCGCATATTTGTGAGTATAAAATTTCTAATTTATACGAAAAAAAAATATATGCATTCTTCTCATTCACTTTATCCTACTTGCAGCAGACGTTTGGTACATCATGCTGATGGAGAGATAAATGTCACAGAAGTAGCACTGACGTTATGTGCAGTGCGTTACTACGTCACTACGTTAGTAATAATCCTGAGCACATTGACGTAGCACATCACAGAAGTAGCACTGACATCCCGTTTAGTGTGACTAATAATAGTAATAATCCTCAGCACAATTATGTCAATTCTTGTTTTTGGAGCTGGTTAAAAGAAATAGTGAAACGGCGAAAAGTCAGCATGGTTTTACATTTACCATTACCATTACCATTATATATTTTACATTACCATTATACATTATACTGTACAAACTATGTACAGTTTGTACATATCGATTAAAAGAAATATTTAGAAAAGTGAAACGGCGAGAAGTCAGCATTATTTTACATTTACCATTACCATTACCATTATATATTTTACATTACCATTATACAATATACTGTACAAACTATGTACAGTTTGTACATATCGATTAAAAGAAATATTTAGAAAAGTGAAACGGCGAGAAGTCAGCATTATTTTACATTTACCATTACCATTACCATTATATATTTTACATTATCATTATACATTATACTGTACAAACTATGTACAGTTTGTACATATCGATTAAAAGAAATATTTAGAAAAGTGAAACGGCGAGAAGTCAGCATTATTTTACATTTACCATTACCATTACCATTATATATTTTACATTACCATTATACAATATACTGTACAAACTATGTACAGTTTGTACATATCGATTAAAAGAAATATTTAGAAAAGTGAAACGGCGAGAAGTCAGCATTATTTTACATTTACCATTACCATTACCATTATATATTTTACATTACCATTATACATTATACTGTACAAACTATGTACAGTTTGTACATATCGATTAAAAGAAATATTTAGAAAAGTGAAACGGCGAGAAGTCAGCATGGTTTTACATTTACCATTACCATTACCATTATATATTTTACATTACCATTATACATTATACTGTACAAACTATGTACAGTTTGTACATATCGATTCAAAGAAATATTTAGAAAAGTGAAACGGCGAGAAGTCAGCATGGTTTTACATTTACCATTACCATTACCATTATATATTTTACATTACCATTATACATTATACTGTACAAACTATGTACAGTTTGTACATATCGATTAAAAGAAATATTTAGAAAAGTGAAACGGCGAGAAGTCAGCATGGTTTTACATTTACCATTACCATTACCATTATATATTTTACATTACCATTATACATTATACTGTACAAACTATGTACAGTTTGTACATAACGATTAAAAGAAATATTTAGAAAAGTGAAACGGCGAGAAGTCAGCATGGTTTTACATTTACCATTACCATTACCATTATATATTTTACATTACCATTATACATTATACTGTACAAACTATGTACAGTTTGTACATATCGATTAAAAGAAATATTTAGAAAAGTGAAACGGCGAGAAGTCAGCATGGTTTTACATTTACCATTACCATTACCATTATACATTTTAGATTACCATTATACATTATACTGTACAAACTATGTACAGTTTGTACATATCGATTAAAAGAAATATTTAGAAAAGTGAAACGGCGAGAAGTCAGCATTATTTTACATTTACCATTACCATTACCATTATATATTTTACATTACCATTATACATTATACTGTACAAACTATGTACAGTTTGTACATATCGATTAAAAGAAATATTTAGAAAAGTGAAACGGCGAGAAGTCAGCATTATTTTACATTTACCATTACCATTACCATTATATATTTTACATTACCATTATACATTATACTGTACAAACTATGTACAGTTTGTACATATCGATTAAAAGAAATATTTAGGAAAGTGAAACGGCGAGAAGTCAGCATGGTTTTACATTTACCATTAACATTACCATTATACATTTTACATTACCATTATACATTATACTGTACAAACTATGTACAGTTTGTACATATGTACAAGCTGTACATAGAGGCAGTTTTACATTTGTGGGTTAGTATTTGAGTCCAAAACGGAAAGAATAAGACGTTATCAGCGCTCACTAGTCGTTTTAGTTACAATTAAAAGCATTTGGAGCTGTATTTGAGTTTTAATTTAAATATTGGACGTAAAAATTGAAACAATTAAATGACTCCTAGAGATGGTCACATCTCCCCTATTAACTTTTATGACTAAATTACAGCCGATTTGACCTATCCAGCTAAGTACAAACCTTATTACGAAAAGCACTAAGTTTTATTTTCTCTTTAGATGATATCTTTTCATGTTTCTCAACAAAAAAAAACAACCTTGTTTTAAATGATTTTTTGTTTTTCAATGATTCGATTTCTGTCCTATTTGAAGATTTAGAAAGTGTATTCTTATTCATTTTGAAAGTTTTAATATTATTTTATTTTTTTATTATCTCCACATACAAAACCAAAACACATCTTTTACAAAATGTTGCCGCACTATGAAAAACTTTACATTTTTTAGACGTCTGGAAGTAACAAGTAAAAATATATATTCCATTACAAATTACAAAACAGCCATAATCAACTCAGTATTCAAATAAATCTCTTTCATTGAGACAAACAACATATTATTCAACCCCCCAACAAAAAAGTATAACAGTCCAAAAATTGTCCTATACCACACTCCCTGCTTTCCCCCTTAAAAAATATAAATTACTTTCTAACAAATGATCTCTTATTTTTTTTTAATGAAAGCAGGTGTTCAGACATCCTAATACTCACTCTCACCTTATTCCAAATAAGCTGACCCATATATCATACCGTAAATGCTGAGCTAACTGTACCTGTTTTCTCAGTTGCTATATCATCACTACTTCTCGTTTCATAATCATGCACTTGGCTATTCAAACAATAAAACTTCTTAAAAACTGCAGGGACTAGATCATTCATACACTAATAAACAAATATAGAAGCTTGAAAACCTCTAATTTGTCCAACATTTAACAGATACAGGGATATATAACAAGCACTAGTTTCATGAACCTCTTTAACATATTTACCAGTAATCGTAATCACTTTATTCTGAAGAACTGCACTCGCTTATAATTAGTAAAAAAAATTCATACTCCGGATAAAGCAATCGTAAGGTATATACAGCTAGATTAATGAATAATAAAGTGTAAGAAGAATCTTCTGTGGCAGGAAATGTTTAAAACGTCAAAGTATGCCTACACCATGGGTAATCTTAGCAGAAACAGATTCACTATGATTTCTACACGACAGATCTCAATCCACTATGAATCCTAGGTAACACAGTTTACCAGCCTGCTGAACAGGCTTTCCGTACAGTGCAGCCAGGCCATTTAAATCAACAGGAGAGCACACTACTGTAAGTCATCATAAATGTCATATTAACATTAACACATAGAAAGCTTACATTAATGAACACTTCGAGCCTTTCCAGTACACGATTTGCTTTACTTACTAACTCATCTATACAATTTCCAAATAAATTCAAAGCAGTGTCATCAGAAAACGATATAGTGCAGGCTTTCTTCAGGTAAAAACACATGGAATCAACATACACTAAATATAATAATGGACTGAGCATTGACCCTTGAGGTACCCCGGACCTAACCGAAAACGCCGAAGACATAATATTATTAATTACAACTTTAAGCGATCTCACTGTTAGGTAGCTTTTAAACCATTCTAAGCAATTTCTATGAATACCTAGTGATTTCAACATGGTAAAATCCACGGTTTCAAAAGCTTTACGGACATCAATAAAAACAGACATTGGTATATCCCAGAGGCGCCATTTAGGGGGGGGGGCAGGGGTGGACAAATGCCCACCCCAGATTTTCCAGGGGGCCCAAGCTTCCACCACAAAGGGGCCTTTGTCGGCCATAATAATCCATTATGTCCAACATAATCCATTCTGTCCAATTGATTTGAAATTACTGCACGCCTATTAACCATTAACCTATTCACCAAAGAGTGTAATTACCTGACGACCCTTGGGGTAATTACACTCTTTGCTATTGACCATTAAGCCTTAAGGTATTAATAGACATTAGCATTAGTTAGTATAAAGTCATTATCCTAGTGAAAACTGGGTCGGAAAAGGATTGGAATTTAAGAGAGAGAATTGTTTGTGATCTTGTCGATTCAACATCTTATTTGTCTGTTATCATGAGTTTTCTGGAGCTCAAAAGCGAGAATTGGCAGCCTTGAAGAAGGAGAAAGAGGCAGAAAATTAGTCTTCTCTGAGTAAATGGATTAATAGAAACCGTCACCGTGTGAACCGGTTCAGCAAGTAAGAGCAAATCTGTGTTTGTGTTCTTTCGGGTTTCAGTTTTCTGTGCCACTAACAGTTCCGCGGACGGAAAGAACTGAATTTGCGTGGAAAAGGATTTTTCGTGATTTTTTTTTTCATTCATGAGCAACACGGCTCACAAACTCCTGCCTTCTTCCATTTAGGTTCAAAGAGTCGAGTTGGAGTGTCCTGTACTAATGAGTGGCACAGAAAGACGCATTGAGTAGTACATCCTATGAAGAGTTATAGAACTACGTCAAATATATTTTTTTTGAGACTAGAGGCTCTAGTTTCATGGCAATTAGTTACAGAAATCAATAAATTGGGATGCAAATTTGCCTAAGTTGGCTGGCTTGTGGTTTAAATTAGTAACGACGGATTTTCTCCGACTTGAACAAAGAATTATCTGACTAACGATAATTGTTCTGAATAATGATAGTATCTGCTCTAGTCTAGACTAGAGCCGGGTTCAAGTTGCTGTAGTCACGACACACGTTTTGCCACTTGGGCCAACATTCTGAATCTGTTTAGCGGTCAGATTATCAATCCACCACTTAGATATATCCGAAAAGAGTAGCTTCCGCAACATTTTCAGTTTCTGAATTATGAATATCAAGAAGTCAGCATCGACAAACAATCTTCGAGCTATACTAGAACGCCACTACGAGAACGCAAATAAGCCTATAACGTGATTAGAACGTGACTGAAGCTACAAAAAATCCACGAAAATTGATTTGAAAAAGAATAGGCTAAAGTAGTAGGGGTGTTACACTAGTTAGAAGTCAAACTAATGTGCATACTTTCTTTCAGGTGTGTAATTCAGCATCTGAACAAACCATCGGTGACGTTTCGTCTTCTTCAAATGAAGTGACGGTCCCTCAGATCGAGCAAGCAGGAAATGCGACACCCCGGGAAACCACTACGCCTGTCGCAGGTCTGCCAGAGCCTCAGTTTTGGCAAAATAATGCCTCAAGAGGAAGCGCATTGCCAGTCCAGTGGCCCTAAGGACCTTTCTTCGTCCTCTCTCGATCAACCATCCCAACCAAAACTAGTACAATACCCTGCACAAGTGACAGCAAACGGTAAGCCGAAACGGTCATTCAATGCTTCATATTATGAAAAGCACCCGTGGCTGAAGTACTCCTTCCAGGATCATTCTGGTCACTCCTTCTGCTGCAGACACTTTGCCGGCACTTCTACTCTTCCCGGGCAGAGGTACGGGTCTAGACCTATCATAGACGTCGGCGTGACAAGATGGAAAGACATCTCTACCTTTCTCGAACAGCATACTAGAAGTGACCGCCACAAAGACAGTGCAGTTTCATGGACAAAGTTCAAAGCCATAAAAACCATGAAGATGCAGCCAATCGCGTCTGTTTTAACGGCAGACAGTAACAAGGAGAACAGAGAGCACGTAAAAGCCTAATTAAAAGTAATAGCTCTATTGGGGCAACTCGGCACTGCCTTTAGGGGGCACAGCGAAACAGAATTCTCGGCAAACAAGGGTAATTTTGTCGAGACGTGCAAGCTTCTCGCAGAGTACTCTCCTACGCTCTTCTACAAGCTGCAGAGACGGTACGGTCACTACACATCCCATGAATACCAGAACGATCTTATTTCGGTGATCGGTTCCAGGCTTCAGCGCACGATAATGAAAGAATTAAAAAGCTCCAATTACTGTGCTGTTCTGGTCGACGAAACGAAGGACAACTCGAAGAAAGAGCAGCTTTCAATTCTTCTTAGATGCTTCGACGAAGGAAAAGTAAAAGAAAAACCGATCGGATGCTATCACATGAAGAGCCTGGATGCTGAAAGTCTATCAAATTTCATTCATGACACAGTGACAGGAATTGGACTCGATTGGAACTACTGTGTCGCACAGTGCTACGACGGAGCAAGTGTAATGAGCGGACCATTCTCCGGTGTTCAATCTCCTTTGAGGGTGAAATCGCCACCGGCAATTTACATTCAATGCCATACACATAAGCTAAATATGGTCATTGTGAGCTGCGTTGAATCTGTCGGCACTGTTGTTTCTTTTTTTTTCATTGGTCTAGACTCTATACACATTCATTTTCAACAACAACACTCGGCATCAGTTGTTTATTGAGGCCCAAAAAGCTGCCGAACTGCCATTTCGGGAGCTAGAAAGAAGTGATGCCACATGATGGTCTCACTGGTATCGATCTATATCGACGACTAGACTCCGATATGAACGCATTTTAGCTGTACTGTCTGCTGTAAGCGAGGGAGCCGACGGCGGCCAGAGGCAGCTGGGCACCAGAAGAAGATGGAATCGTTCCTTGTTATCTTCCGATTTCACTACGTAAAAGCAACTATGTGAGTGACGAACTCGCTGTCTCAGCAGCTCCAGGCCGTCGAATTGGTTATTTCCTGATTGCGCACCCTGATTCAGGCCATAAGAAGCGAACTCACCGACCTGTGTTCAGATGCTTCATTCGTATCGATTTTCGAGAAGGCTAAAGAATTTGACGGCGCTCGAAATAGTAGTACCTGTTATGAATGATCCCGTGACTAGACCCTCCTCTGTTGGTCAGAAAGGACGATCTCAAATAACTCAAAAGATCACCAAGCATATGAAACAATTTGTAACAACTTTGACGCTAGGAAAGAACTTCATCGAATCTGGCAATCGGACAACAACTTTGGCGGATGAAATGAAGCGAGCGTACTTTGAGAATTTCGATCGTCTACAAGGCGAATTCGACAGAAGGCTCACAGATAACTTGCCAGTGCTGAGCACACTCGAAGCCTTGGATCCAAGCTTGACCAAGTTTATGGAAAGAGAGTTGCTCAAGCGTTTTTCTGCTCTTTATGGCGAGTAGGATATCGACAGCATTCTTTTTGAATCTCAAGCTTGTATTGCCAAACGTTTACTGCTCGATGAGGAGAAAGAGCTGGAAAACTTCCTATACATTGTCGACCGTCTTGAGACATTACCAGTGGCTTACTCAGAAGTAATTAAAGTACTTCGTATTGCTGCCACATTTCCTGTGACAAAAGCAAGCAATGAGCGTTTGTTTCCCAGCCTAGAAATAGTGAAAGACTACCTTCGGTCTACAACAGGAGATGATCGTCTCAGTCACCCCCTTTTGATATTTGCAGAGGAGGATTTAATAAAACAAATTCGACTACGACCTGCTTGTTGACGATGTTGCAAAGATGAAACCTTAGTTGATCCCCTTGTTACCTTTAGTGTTGCAATATTATTTTCTCTTGTTATGTTTTTTGTAAATATATTTGATCTGAAAGCTTTCTGCTGAAGGAAAACCAAGATTTTGTTACAACCTTCAGCATAATAATGAAGATTACTTTCACCGACGTATTGTTTACTTATATAAGAAAGTTTCTCACTGAGGAAAGCCAGCTTGTAGTTTGGTTGAATTTTCCACTTTCAGTTTAGTCACTTAGCCTCGTTGATTGTAATCTTCGTTGTTGTAATTAATCTTAGAGGTCAGTGTGGTTCAGTTCCACATTCGGTTACAGTACATTTCCAAGCAACACACGGGTGCTGAAAATGCGTCTGAGCTTCTCTTAATAATTCATTATTTTGTAGGAAAGAATAAATCCGTCTGTGTACTATTTTCTCCAGCAGCTTTGAGAATAAGGGAAGAATAGATATCGGCCTGCAGTTTTCGATTTCTTTTTTGCAACCAACTTCATAAAAAGGTATTACCTTTGCAGTCTCTAGTTGCTCTGGAAATTTTCCTGTTTCTAGTGAAAGATTAAAGATAAGAAATGCAAGAATATCTTACTATAAATTTATAGATTTTAGGAAGTAAAAGACCTTTACCTATCAGGGGAACAATTTGGCATGAGCAAACGTAGTGAAACAGGAAGTATAGTACATTTTTGCAGTTTTTTCCAATAATTAGGCTCACTTGTTTACTTGATGATAAGGCTAAGATGGCGTTATATTTGTATAAATATTAAGGTAGAACACGTTAGGAAGTGTAAAGGGCCCCTGTTTTTGAAGTTTTTTAATACTAAAAATAAGGAAAACTAATTCAAAACAATTACTTACCCAAAGCGAAGAATGAAGTCGAAACTTAAGACGAGCAACATTTTTAAAGTTTTTTAATATTTTTTTCTCTAAATCATTCCGGGGACAACGTACCCCTAAAAGTCATAGAATCTTAATGGAGATCTTTCCATCAGATTCAGCGTATTCGAGAACCTTACAGCAGAGTTTCAACCTCATATCTGAAAAAATGTGGAATTTTGTATTTTTTGCCAGAAGAAAGATCACAGATGCGTGTTTATTTGATTTTTGCCTTTTTCTTCTCAGGAGTGACCGTATCAACCCAGAGGTTCTGGAATATTGCAAGAGGGCTCATTAAAATGAATATTAAAAGTAATAATGCTCTTGATAAATGCCCGAAATTGGAGGCCAAATAGGCCCCCTCCTACGCTTATTTTTTCCCATAGTCACCCGATCATAATTTTGGGATGGTCATTTTGTTCAGCATAGTCGAGAAATCTAATAACAATGTCTTTGAGGATGACTTAATCCGCCGCAGTCCGTGGGGGAAGGGCTGCAAGTGGTGAGCTTTGTCCATTGTTTATACATGGTATTGATTGTTGGGAAAAATACAGACGTTTGAAGGATTTTTTTGTTGGGGGGTCGGGGGAGAAGGTTATGTGGGATGATCTCTCCATGGAGGAGTTTTTCATGGGGAAAATGAATTTTCCATGAAGGGGGTGCCGGATTTACCAGCATTATTTAAAAGAAAAACGATCAGAAACTAAACAAAAATAAGTTTTTTCAACTCAAAGTAAGGAGCAACATTAAAACTTAAAAGGAACAAAAATTTATTACATATGTGAGGGGGCTTATCCCTTGTCAATATTTTGCTCTTTACGCAACAGTTTTTTAGTACTTAAATTAAAACTATCTATTTTAATTAAATCCTTTGTGTTTCAACGGTCATTCATAAAGAATTGGAACAAAATTCAAACTTTAGCGAAAAGAGTAAGGTATTGACAAGGGGGTGAACTCCTTTATATACGTAATAATATCTGTTCGTTTTAAGTTTTAATATTGCTTCTTACTTTCAGTTGAATAAAACTTTTTTTAAATAAAATTTTAGGACATTATTTACCGAAGGTTTCCATATGTGAATATGGGAATGAGAACTTATTTCATTTTGTATCCGAGTGTAAAGTGCTGTCTGAGTTGCGGAATGATGTTTTGGACGAGTGTTTGGAAGTGAATTCAAGTTAACTGAGCACATGTGATTTTAAACAAATTTGTGTTTCTTTGCTTAGGGATTAAACATAGGGAATCATGTTTGAGGGGATAGCTTGTTACGGTTTTTAAGGATTTGAATTTTATTATGATTGGTGTTTGTTGGTTAATATGCTGAAACTTGGTGTGTTTCTGTTTTGTCTTTTTGTTATTCTTTTTTTATTTTCTTTCTTTGATTTCGATTATCCAAAGTTGCATTTTATCCCCGGGCTGTGTTTGCAGACTGCATTCTTTGTTGCTATTAAATAAAAAAAAAAAAAGTTTGTTTTAACTGAAAGTAAGGAGCGACATTAAAACTTAAAACGAACAGAAATTACTTCGTATATGAAAGGGGCTGTTTCCTCATCAACGCCCCGCTCTTTACGCTAAAGTTTCACTCTTTCTCTCAACTCTTCTTTTGAAAACAGTAAAAAAGTTTAGCGTAAAGAGCGTGGCGATGATGAGGAAGCAGTCCCTTTCATATACGAAGTAATTTCTGTTCGTTTTAAGTTTTAATGTCGCTCCTTACTTTCAGTTAAAAAACTTGCTTTTTTATTTAATTTTTGAACGTTTTTGAATCAATGCATGTTTTGATTTTGGTTCTCCGCAGAGGAATAATTAAAACGAAATTTTTATATTTACTTTTTTGGCTAAATGACTTCCTCATAATTTTGATTGAATGATTTTGAGAAAAAAAATCGGGGGAGGAAGCCTAGTTGCCCTCCAATTTTTGGTGAATTAAAAAGGCGACTAGAAGTTTTAATTTTTTACGAATCTTTTTATTATTAAAAGATATACGTAACTTATAAATTAGCTTACGTAAAGAACTTTTATAGTCTCATGTTTTTATTGCATATATGAGGGAGTCCACCCCCTCGTCAGTACCTCGCTCTTTACACTAAAGCTTAGATTTTGTCCCAATTCATTAAGAATGACCCCTGAATCACAAAAGCCGTAAAATAAATAGTTGAAATTACTAAAAATACTTTAGCGTAAAGAGCGAAGTATTATATAGGAGGAGGTGAGCCCCTTCATATGGGTAATAATTTCTGTTTGTTTAAGTTTTAATGCTGCTCCTTACTTCCAGCTGAAAAAAAACTTTTCATATTTAAACAGAATGTTTGTACTGCATGCCCTTTCTGAAAAATATGGAAGAGGAAAAAATAAATTTTTTGTGGCTTTTTTAGACCTCCAAAAAGCTTTCGATAGCGTGGGTAGGGAATTACTGATAATGGAATTAATTAAAATTGGACTACCAGGTCATTTTGCACAGCTGGTAGCTAATATGTATGGAAGTACAAAAGCAGTCGTTAGAGTGTTTGGAAAAGGACATTCAAGGATATTTGAACAGACAAGAGGTGTTAAACAAGGAAGTGCCCTGTCACCTCGGCTATTCGGAATATCCGTAAATGACATCGTAGAATTCTTGGAGAAAAGATGGGCCCCAACCGTTAAGCTCGGCAACAAAATGATCTCAGCTCTGCTGTTCGCCGACGACATGGCATTAGTAGCGAAAACAGCTCGTGAACTACAAATTTTAATTGACCTGATGGCAGAATACCTTGAACCGAAGAAACTACGTCTAAACCTCGGGAAGACGGAGATAATGATCTTCAATAAAGGAGGAAGAAGGAAATTTGGTCGAGAACGGGAAATTTCGGTTCTAAGGACGAGATATTAAGGTAGTGGAAAAGGCGAAATATCTGGGATTTACCCTGACACCTAACTGCAGTTGGAAGGAACATGTGAGCGAAATGTCAAAGCGAGGGAAAGCAGCAGTGGGTGCAATATTACGTAATGACCTAGTGAAAAAGTCGAAGTCGTTAAAAATGTTTAAGCAAATATTTGATTCGAAAATTAAACCGGCAATCCATTACGGAGCTGAGCTATGGGGCCTGGAGGCCACGGAGAAGCTAGAATCAGTCCAGTTTAGATACTACAAAAGACTCTTCGGGCTGCACCAGACAACACATAACCAGCTAATCAAAGGAGACTTCGGCATCTTCTCATTGAAATTGCACCGGCTTTATCAAGTATTTAAGTTTTGGCTGATATTAACCCAACTTCCTGAGGACCGATTGGCTGAACAAGCTTATAATGATTTGCTTCGAATTAATAGGAAAACTACTTGGACTCAACAAATCGAGAAATCTCTTGACAAACTAGGCCTCTCTTATTTGTGGATGGAAGGAAACGGACCCGGAAACACACAATGCCTTCCAGAAATTATGCAGAGATTGAAAGACCAAGAGATACAAGAGTGGGGTTGTTTAGTACGTTCGTCGGAAACACTGAAGGAATATAGTAAAGTAAAAGAAATTTTTGGGGAAGAATATTATTTTAAGGTAAATTTACCTTTTAGATATTTAAAATCATGGATCCAGTTGAGGGGAAATTGCCTTCCAGTACATAGGGGACAGAAATTAAAAAAAATAAGGGTACAAATGGTAAGTGTGGGTATTGCGGAAAAGAGGATAATAATTTAGGCCATTTCCTCATGGAGCGCCAGGAGCTTGAAAGTTTTAGGGATGAAATTTGGGGGGACCATCGGTTGGTGCTGCTTTCTGATATCCTGAGGTCTTCGATGCCTGGAACCATATGCAAAATGGCACGATATGTGGAAAAGGCGGGAGAGGCTCAGTCGAGCCCGAGTGAATGAAAATAACTATTGTTTTATATTTGAGTGTGTGTTCTGTGCAGTGTATTATTAAATCATGTTGTGTATGGCCGTAGGGCTCAAATAAAATTTCTTTCTTTCTTTCTTTCTATTTATTTTTTCATTGTTTTTTTTAATAATGCTAGTAAATCCTGCACTCACCTTCATGGAAATTTTCTTCCCCCATGACGAACTCCTCGATGGAAAGTTCCCCCAACATATCCCCCTCTTCTCAACCCCTCCCCCAAAAAAAAATCCTCCTGAAAACGCTTGTACACTTCCCAATAACCATTACTATATGTAAGCACTGGTCAAAGTTTGTAACTTGTAGCCCCTCCCACGGGGACTATGGGAGAGTATGTCGTCCCCAAAGACATAGTTAGAAGGTATTTTGACTACGTTGAATAAAATGGCTATCTCAGAATTTTGATCCGTTGACTTTGGGAAAATAATTAGCGTGGAAGGGGGCCTAGATGCCCTCCAATTTTTTTGGTCATTTAAAAAGGGCACTAGAACCTTTTATTTCCGTTAGAATGAGCCCTATCGCAGCATTCTAGGACAACTGGGTCGATATGATTACCCCCGGAACAAACACGCATGCGTGATTGGCCTTCTGGCAAAAAATACAAAATTCCACATTTTTGTAGATAGGAGCTTGAAACTCCTACAGTAGGGTTCTCTGATACGCTAAATCTGATGGTGTGATGTTCGTTATGATTCTATGACTTTTAGGGGGTGTTTTCCCCTATTTTCTAAAATAACACAAATTTTCTGAGGCTCGTAACTTTTGATGGGTAAGACTAAACTTGATGAAACTTATATATTTAAAATCAGCATTAAAATGCAATTCTTTCGATTTAGCTATTGGTATCAAAATTCCCTCTTTTAAAGTTTTGGTTACTATTGAGCCGGGTCGCTCCTTACTACAGTTCGTTACCACGAACTGTTTGATGGCCCACAGGCTTTTTTCAGTAAATCTTATCTTATGGAAACATAGTCAAGTTTCTGCTAATTTGATTTCGATGTTTTAAAAAGAATAGCAATGGCGCACAATATTCCAAAAGACTAGAGACTGAAGTATTTCAAAATTAAAATTACTCTTCATAATTTCACTCTCACATCATGAAAATACATCCCACAGAAGAAGAAAAGAAAACTCAAAAAACTGAAACTAGGAGATGCTAGATAGATTTCCCTTACCTTAAAATTTTTAATAGGACGATTACTTTATGTAGCTCTGCTATTTTGAACTCTATTGAAAGAAAAATTTTCCTTTAAAGGCAGCTGGATATTATACAAATTTCTTTTGTAAGGTTTATTGTGTAATTTTAAGCTAAAAGAAATGAGTGGAAATTAACTTGAAAACAAAGGTTTTATCACAGAAGTAGAAAAAGAAGTTGAAATTTGAAAGTCACAACAATTATTGCTACGCATATTAAGTCTAACATATTTGTAAAACAAGTTAACTGGTTTGCGATCTTCTCCAACATTTGTAGAATTCTAAAAACTAGAGCTAACTGAAAACTGAGTTTGTTTCAACTTTTTAGAGATTTATAATTCCATACTGAAAGTTATACATTTCGTGGTTGGTGAAACAATGCTTTTTTATTCATTAACTGTGCCTTAACAAACACCCGTGATTATTTTTCTAAAAAAGGCAAAATTTCGGATCTGTGAAGAATGTTGCTTGAAACCTCTGCAATAGTGTTCTACGGTATTTTGCATTCAATAACTTAATTTTCACAACGATTACTTGCCCTTTTGGGAGTGTTTGCCCATAACACTGCCAAATTACTCGTCTTTTAAGGCTAATAAATTTGTCTTTCAATTTCTGCAGACTGCTAATGGAATTATCTGTTCCTAAGAGAACATTTAGTTTTTTTGGGATTAGTTTTCAGTAAAGTGCAAGATGTCAGGTTTTTTTAAGTTCATTTTGAAGTTTTTATATTTATGATGAAGAAGTCGAAGATGTTTATTTTAAAGTTTACTTTTCGCTCTTTAATTCCATTGATCTTATGAATTAGGAAGAAGAGTCAAAATATTGTTCATACTACTAGGAATATCTTTTGCTAGTATTATCATATTTTTAAAAATTAATCTGTTGTTATAGTATGAAATGCCGTTAACTTGCATCACTTTTTTTTCATTCTAAATGCTTTGTATCAAATCTGGAAGAAATCCAACTGGCTAAGTAAACCTTTTAATTCAAGTGACTAGGGTATTTCAACCTTTAGTCTTTGGGTGTATTTGAAGAAGTGGGGGGGGGGGAGGGGGGAGAGTATCAAACTTCGTAAAGACAATTATGTTGATCCCGAGTTTTAAATTCGTTGTTTGGTGTAAGTTTTGTCCAGTTTTGGTTTCATTTCTTTATTAATAGTAATTTAGTTTCGTTTGAACTTTTATTTCTTATATGTGTTAATTTTTGTTAGTTACAAACTTTAATATGGCTCTTTAATCTTTTTTCGAAATTCTATCCCACTTTTTACGCATATTTTGGCGCAGGATTTTCCCATAATCTGACAGAAATGACCTCAGGGAAATCCCGCTCTCTAATTGGGGATCAAGTGACATCGTAGTTCATTTGTTTCGAAAAATCGGAGTAAAATATCTCTTGAAAAATATGATAAAAACCGTCAACGAAAGCAGGAATATATAATTATGTTATCATAGAAAAAGAACCAAAATTGCCGGATAATTCTGGTGCTCTACATGGAGTAAAAAAATAAGAAGAAAAATCATTTCAGGAATAGTTTTATCTACTTACTTAATTAAGTCACTTCCATCTTCTTAGGACGTTCTGGGTCCGCTCCTTTCAAAATTTGGGGCTGCTCTAAATTTGCGTGAAACTAAAAACTACTAGTCCAGGACTTTTAGCTCAAAAAAGGTTCAAACCCGAAAATGGTCCGAAAATGGTATCAAAATGATCAGAAAAAATTCTGTACAGCATACTAAAAGTCCCCATAAATCCGAGTGTGGCGAGTACCCGAAAAACAGGGGTAAAGGGGGAAATGCAGGAGAAAATGGGGAAAATGCCGAACATGCCCAGAAAATAGTTTAAAGCGAGTTTGCTGGGGTTTTCACATACGCTGATTACGAAATTAACATCTAAGATTCAGTATAGAAAAAAAGTACTACGGAGAAAGGGGGAACAGGGGAAAGAGGGGAGAAAAGAGAACAATACAGGGTAGGGGTTGAAAGCGGTTTGAAAGATATTTTCTGGGGTATTCCTATCTGGTGATTACGAAATTGAGAAATAAAATAATATAAAAAAATCGACTGATTATAAAATTCACATCTAAAACAAAGTACGATAACAAATAAAGGAGATCTATAGAGGTTCAGCTGCCCCAAAGGTTTGGAAATGGCAAAAAAAAACTGGAGAAAGAAATATGGAAAGATACTGAAATTACATTGTTCCGTATTCCTCGCCGTTATGAACAAGTGCGAGGGATCTTCAACATAATCCTGTTCTAATTCGACATTCACTAAGAGAAGCAAGATAGACTAGTCACCGTGGACTTCCTGACGAAATAACATCTAGCGGATCCAATAGTTCCAAATCTGCGTGGATACTTACACGTGTGATATAGTAGAAGGATAAATGAAGGTACGACGAGATTTTTTCAGGCATAATGCGCCAGCCAGACAAACCTGAACTAGCAAAAGCAATATGGAATGAAGCAAAAACGGACTTGATTCACCACCTGCCAGTGTCAGATCATGTCAGTGTAGTTGACGGAGGTTGGCTGCTTCAGCAAGTACCTTGGAAGATTGGAGATACTTATGATTCAATCTGTGACAGCTATGTTAGTTTCGGTACTCAACGCTGTACCATCGAAGTTGTCTTCGATGGATAGACCGCTGGTCCAACCACGAAAAATGTTACGAACAACCAAAGGTGTAAGATAAGCCAGCATCAATTTATCGATTTCAGTTTAGGGATGAAGCTCCAGAAAAAGAAGGAAGAGTTTTTGAGCAATCAGAACAAACAGCGAATTATAAGCTACATCGGGGAAAAACTCAGAGCAAAAGGATTTGAAGTCGTCCATGCGAAGGACGATGCTGACTATCTATTCGTGAAGACTGCCGTAATGAAAGCAGAAAACTCTGAAACAATAGTTCTTACGACACTAACCTTCTGATTCTATTCTTTTATCACCTTCCGCCTAATGCAGAAACACTTTAATTCGATTCGTCAACGAACGCCAAAGAAGCGATAGCACGATTCTGGTGCCTCAACGAAGTGCCAAAAAAGTGGGAGAAGTATCCAGGCTAATTCTGGTAGGACACGCACTCTTGGGATGTGACACAACCTCACGAGTTTTTGGACTTTGAAAGCAAGGTGTGCTACCTCTTTTGAAGAAGAGCGAAGTGTTCAGGAAAAAAAATGCGAAGTGGTTCTGGATGAACTATTGTCCAAAGATGAAATTGTCAAAGCGGGTGAATATCTTCTCCTCAGCTTGTATAAAGCACGACCAAACACTAAGCTACAACATAGAATTTTCTTGGAAAAAGTTTCGTCGCCTAATACTAAGGCGTTTGTTAAGCCTGAAAGGCTTCCGCCAACCGAAGCTGCAGCTTCATTCCACTCCCAGCGCGTGCGCCTCCAGGTATCCTGTTGGAAAGGGGAACCAGCTAACCTCGACCCGGCTGACTAGGGTTGGGTCCTCAGAGACCATAAATGTTAACCTGCGATGACCGATTTGTTACCCGCACCTCAGACTCTTTTGAGTGTCGTTGGACACTCACAGGGACAACGAGATTGTCGAAAACAAGGAGCTTGACTAGTGATATGAATGCTGTGTTTTTCAAGTCAAATATACTGCCTTAAAAAGTATAGATTTTACCCATAGTTACTGAAGTTCTTTTTTTAGTTTTTTGTTCAACGACATTGCCTTCGAAAGTGCAAATTTTACCTATAATAGCTGGAGTTTTGCACTGTGATCACTGCCAAGTGGCTGTTTTCTTTATTTTTAGCAATTCAAATGGTTGCAAGAAATGTCTGTGATTCAAGAAAGTAAAAGTTTGATACTTAAGCGAAATATTTTGTCCATAGGTCTACTTATTAGCCATTAGCATCTGGCTCAGGAGTCAGGCATCCCTTCCCCTTTTCCATTATTTCCTCCGGTTTTGTTAAGTTTTCATGGTTCTTGCTTACTTTCCTTCATTTTAGGTGTCAGTTTTGTGATCAGCAGATAGGAAAACCCCAAATAACACATTTCAAACTGATTTCTACCCCTGACTTCAATTGTCCCTTTTCTTCCCAATCTTTCCCCCTTTTCCCCCGTGGGCTCATGTTCTTTATTTCATTTTAGATGTCAGTCTCGGGATCAGAAGGTAGAGACCCCAGAAAACATATTTCAAAGTGCTTTCTATTCCTACCCTGTATTTTTTATTTCCCTCTGTTCCCCCATTTTCCGTAGTACTTTTATTCTATACTAAATTTTAGATGCCAGTTTCAGGATCAGCGTATGGGAAAACCTCAGAACTCATTTTGAAATATTTTCTGGGGATGTTCGGCAGTTTTCCCAATTTTCTCCGCATTTTTACTTTTCCCCTGTTTTTTGGGTACTCCCCCCTTTTGGATTTACAGGGACTTTTTGTATCCTGGACAGAATTTTTTTCTGACCATCTTGGTACAATTTTTGTTTATATTGCAATTTTTTCCAGGTCGGATATGAGACTCATGACATATCAGGACCCAAAAAGTCCTGGACTATACATCTGACACAGATGTTTGAGATGCAGTTCTGGATAGTTGGATACGAGACTCGTGTTGAAATTTAAGGAATACAGCGTATACCACCAGTAGATTTCCGTCACTTCTGAAAATCCTTTTCCCCAACCATTCCACCCAGGAGAATTCTACCCATATTTAAAATTGAGCAGCCAGCCGAAAATTCAGACAAAAGAAGAGAATGAAGAAAAGCATTGATTTATGTATGTTTTACCTATAGGTCTGTTCTAAGACACATGTAGAATATATGAGTAGTGGTGGACAGACGGGGCCGGCTGGCAAGGGTGAAGCTCTAAGGATTTTTCATAATAAGTGCGGTACACCATTTGCATTTACCCTAAGCCTCATTTGCGTATATTTAACCTTCACTGAATTCAAATGTAATTCAAAATGCACATACCCTGAGCCTCATTTGAATATATTCAGCATTCACTGAATTCAAATCATATTCAAATTTGAATTCAAATAGTCAAGTAGAATCAGCTTAATCAGAGGAATAATTACTTAAGTAAACCGTTTTATTTAAATTGAAATAAACTAATAGAATTTATGATTTAATATTGAACTTTATTTGACCGCACATATTAACATATCCAAAGCGTAACCGCTTGTATCAGCATAATCATGGGAAAGACCACTTATATTAACACTTTTTTTAGAGGGAAATTAGAGGGACAGAGAAAGAGAAAGAGAGGGAGAGAGAAAAAAATTTACCAACACCAAACATTTACCAACCATATGCATAGCGTAACCGTTTGTATCAGTATAATCGTGGGAAAGACCACTTATATCAACACCTTTTTTAGAGGGAAATTAGATAGAGAGAGAGAGAGAGAGAGAGAGAGAGTAAGACAGAAAGACAGGGAGAGTGAGAGAGAAAAAAAATTACCAACGCACAGAATTAGACGCACAAACACACAAAGACAGACACAGAGACATGCCAACATTCGCTTGAACACACAGGCACAGAAAGAAAGAGAGAGAGAGAGACTAGATTATTTTCTATAATTAATTTTGTGTACATAGGGTTGAATCTGCATTCACCTAAGTCTCTATTAACAGTCCGCGAGGCAATCGAAATCAAACGAAAATTAAATAATAATACATCCTTAAATAGAGACTTGGGAGAATACACACTCAACCCAATGAACACAAAAATTAATTATAGAAAATAATCTCATTCAAAATAAAACAAAATAGGAACCAATAAAAACAACCAAAATCCCAAAAGAACTACAAGATTAGCTGCAGAGAAGACAAACATTGCAATAAGAAATTATTCCAATTTTTAATGAATACAGTTAGTGAAATGTATGAACCTTTTTAGCTTGTAAAATGTTTGCTTTTATTTACAAAGTCTTGGCTAAACTTTTCGTTAAGAAGTAATGATTGCTAGGTTATTTTAAAAAATGGATTTATAACTTGGAACTGTTATTGTAAGAGCGTTATTGATTATTGTTTTCTTTGCTGAAAACAGCCCTTAGAGATAGGGCTGAAATATTCAAATAGGTTTTTTTCGTTTATTCAAATACCAATACATTCATAGGTTTTGCCAGCATGCAAATGCACCTATACATTCAATAAATTTTGTCTGCATGCAAAATGTGCTAGCTAGAATTTTTCTACATATTATGCAGTAAAAATTATTTTCTAACTTTACTCTGTCCAAATGCTTTACCCCCACCCCCCTAATGTGCAAATATATAGCCCAGATTATAAATTCCCCATCTGATTTGTCACTTGTATTTGTTTGTCCCACGCTAAGCTGAAAGAAACTAACAAAGAAACCGGTTCTAATTAGCTTCTATATACATGAGTGCTATATCAGATAAGTACTATATCAATAAACACAATTTCTCGAAAATTCCATTGAATCATCAGCTTCAAAGCAGCTTCATCGGCTTGATGAGATCATTCTTGGAGAAACCAAGAAAACAAGTAGGAAAAACAACGACAAAGGACAAATTAAAAAAAAAAACACGCGTCCGTGACCTTTCTTTTGAGGAAAGAAAGAAGAAAAATCTACGTTTCTGTGGACAGGATCTGAAGACCTTAACAGAACGGTTCTTTGATATACTAATACCGATGCTGTGATTCTCATCAAGACCGCTTGTATTTCTGAGCTGTTTCACCCTCTTTTGAAAATCTGGCAAATTTTCTCATGGTCGTAACTTTTCAAGGAAATTCTAATAAGTCAAATTAGCATAAAAAGTCAATTCTTTTGTTGTTCTAACTTCTATCAAATTTATTTTAAATCTACAATTACTCTCGGGTTGAGCCACTGCTTACTTATGCCTCATTACCTATTTAAAAATAGTTTGAAATAGCCATGTTTTTTTTTAAGACCAGCCAAACTAAGGCTCAAGATGTACTAAATAAATGTAGAGCAACAAATCAAGACTGACGATAAAACACAATTTTTAGAAAGACAAATAATTCAACCTTTTTAAAAGGTGATTGGATTGTCATTAAAGATTTTAAGCCAATAAAAAGACGAGAAGTGTTTGAATTACAGCATATTCTATAGGTAAGCCAACTGTTTCTCTATGGTGACATTGTGTTGAACTATTCGCAACTGAATAATGGGTTGTATTAAAAATTTTGTCACGGCGTCTTTTTTTCTATATCGATTTTCCTGTGAGCAAGTCAGTAGGATTGTTAACTGGAAATCCTTTGGAGTATTTCTATTTCTTAGTATGCTACAGACTAGCTACCGGTGAAGGAATTAGGACAATCCCCTTTGAAATAATCGTAAGGAAGATGTTGTTTCTAATAATAATAATAAATTAGATAAATTGTGTGTCAAAGGATTCAATAATTGCGTTTAGTTTCACTGGTTCCAGGGCTAACAAGAGAGTAAGTCAGTTGGATAATTTTTTTTAAGTTAGCTGCAATTTGAGAATTACTAATAAAACTTACAATAAAGAAACTTTGATTCATTTGTGTCTTTATGCATATTCTAATCTGAAATTAAACCTTAGCCGGCTTAACATTATAAATATTCAAATCTTTTCATAATTTTTTTCTGCTCCATTATAGCTTGCTTCTAGTTATTTCTTACCCCAGTTTCTTTTTCTTTTTTTCGGCAACCAAAACTACCAAAAACTCCACAACCTTATTTGGAGATCTTTGTCGTCAAAAATTTAATTCCGGTTTTTCCGAAACTTTAATATGGCTATGTAATTTCCATCCAATTCTTGGATGGAAAATTTATTATTATTATTATTATTATGAGTGGACTCGCAAAACTGGGTTGAGACTCCTACCGCAGAAGACACATTGTCACTCCCTCTGTTCAGAAAGGAAAATGGGCAAAATGAGTAATAACCTAGCTTCAATAGCCACTGGGAAATTTGCGCCTCCCTCAGGGACAGTATTTCAAGATATATGTTGCCTATCTTTTTTCTCCTTATAGAAGAGCCTTCCTTCGTTTTGAAAAGGTGAACACTATTGCTATTCCCCATTACAAGAAAACGATATTCACTTGGTTCGGACTGACTTGGGCAAGTAATGTTCCTTCATTAAAAGAAGGAGGAACGTTATTAAGCACCGATAAACCATCAGCACCAAGCGCAACTTGATCCTCAGATATGGTACTAGTAAGAAAACTTCTTTTCCCCACTTGGGATAGAGCTTACCACATGGTAAGTGCTTCATATTTCCTAGGGGATTTATCCCCTGGGCAATATTATCCAGCTTTTATTGGTTTTAGTCTATTGCGTATGGGCAGATTAGACTGGGAAGTACTCTACCCTATAGTCAAACGCTGGACAGAACAGTCAGCGACTAGACAGTGACTAAAATCATTACTAGAAGGCCCCTGTCTGTGCATACTGTTTTCAGAAGCACCACAAAAATATTATTACGCTACCCCCATATAGATATTGAAGGCATTTAAAGAAAGGTTGAAACATATTTGGAGGGCTCAAACTAATCAGACACGGTAGCCAAAGAAGGGAATAAGCAGATTCTTGAAAATTTACTGTTAAGTCAAAGAGACTCGAGGAAACCCTATTGAATTAAAGAGGATACAATACCTTAAAATTATTTTGCGAGCCTTGGCGTCGACTGATCAATATAAAGATTAAGGGATCATTAGCGAATTCTCTCAGGGGACAAACCAGCATCAGGAACTCTTGCGATATGGTTCGACCCTGAAATTTTATTGAAAAGACAACGAAACTTTGGATCACTTTCGTCGGCAAGCTTATCAGTCAAAGCATGTACCACCACAGGGAGATATTGAAGCTACCAAATCGCTCAATAGTATTTCTTTTAACCTTTTTTGTAGAGTTTTCCTAACAGGTATACTAGCACAATTTTAGGAACTGCCCTTTACTGAATTTTAAAATGGGAAATTCTGCTCCATTTAATAAAAAAAAAGAGATCACGCTTTCTGATCATCTAAGTTCATTAAAATTGACTAGCTGCGTCTCCAGCACAAAGCGAAAGATGTTGAATGGTTTTTCTAACATTTTCAGGAAAGTGGGTGACAGCTCTTACTTTTCTTTTGCTTACACCGATCTTTTATCTAAGCTCTACAAGTTACAAGAATGCCACCGAACAATTTTTAAGTAGTTAGGCCGTGAATCTAAAACCGTTTATAATGGACAAGATTGGGTGATCACTTAAGATACCGAATAACCGCATTTTGAAAAAGAATTCTTAAGGTGGGTTATGAATCATGGACTGATTGATTTTGTGGATGTGCGAAGTGTGTCCCATCTGAAATGTGGGTTACTATCACTGAAAGTTTTAAGAGACGGCTTCTTAAGCTTTAGGAAATATGATAAAAGCCCCAGTTAGTTGTGAATGGAAGTGAATGATGTTATCAAACAGTTCGTGATTATCTCAACGGATATTATTTCCTTAATATTACAGTAAATATTATCTCCTTAGATATAATATTTATTATCTCTTAGAGAAACTTAGAGAGTTTCTTAGAGAAACTCAAAAAAATAAATGTTGACAAGAAGTAGTTCAACCAAAGAATTGGTTTTATATGCTGACTTCAATTATATAAAGTTCAATAAGTTTAACGTTGTCCTTCATTAGCTGCGAGCCTAAAAAACTTTTCCTCTTTTTTAAACAAGGTGAATACAACACCCCAAAAGGTAAGTAATCTTAAAAAAATTTAACTATTATTTTCAAAATATTAGATAATCCTTCTGATAATATAAGATAACCCTTCATGTCTACTCATTCAAATTAAGCCTGAAAAGAGCACTCCAGTGTGGATTCTTTTTTCTCATTGTATAAAAAAATTTTCTGACGCTTAATTTAAAGCTTTACTTAACTAAGCTGATATACTTCCTATTTAAAAATTTATATACATTGATGTGTAGGTGCAAATCAGTTATTATCAAGGAAGGACGGTGATTCATTAAGTAAGTTTACTTGACTTACTTGACTTATGTCTCCTTCCGAGTGTGGCTCAGCGTAGAGGGTGATGGCAGCTTCCTCCAACTGGTGCGTCGTGGACACCGACGGTTTTAATGTCCAAATATCCTAACTCTCATAAAACCTTCAGATAAATTTAACAAAATAACTTTTTTATACTAAAAGTAAAGAGAGACATTTAAAATTTAAAGCGAACAGAAATTTTTACGTATACGAGAGGTGTTGCCCCCTTGTCCATACCTCACTCCTAAGTTTGACTTTTTTGTTCCTAAAGTTCGATGTCTTGTCCAATTCTTTAGAACGATTCCTGAAAACAACAGCCGTTTAATTATAATTAGAACCTTTATAGAAAGTAATAGGAAAATGTAGCGGGAAGAAAGGGGTATAAAGAAGGGGGCAGCCCCTTTCATATGCGGAATAATTTTTGTTCGTTTTTGTTTTTTAATGTTGCTCCTTAGTTTCTATAGAAAAATCATTCTTTTACTTAATGTGTACTAAGTGTCATGTCTGTTTGGATCATTTCTCTTTACTGTCATGCCTTCTGTTGGCCTTCTGTTTTTTTTTCCATAAATAACTATTATCTATCCACACGAAATATTCATTTTTGTTCTTATTTAAAACACTTATAATCTGTTCATTTTAAATAAACAAGCAAGAAAGTTTAAAGAGATGAAAAATTTTTAAAGTCCTGAAAACACTTCCAAAATGGTGCACTCCTGACAAAAATTGAACCATAAAATTCAAAATTTACCAAACCAAGAGTAAAGATTTTAAGCTGCCATCTAATTAAACATGACTTATCTATTTTTTTTCTGAAAAATATTGTAAGCGATCTATATATATTTTCATCACTTTGTTAATGTTCTCTCCCAACATTTGACTTTTAAAAAAAATGACCCACTCTCAAAGAGCGCCACTCTTAAGATCTTTTGACCAACTGTTGTATTCAATTTAGTCAAAAGAAAAAGAAACACACATAGACCAAATAGTTCTTTAAAGAATGACCCCTACTAGGGCACTTGAAAAAGACCACAGCACAGGTTTAATATTTGCCACGATACTAGAAAGCCACAATTTTACATGGAATACGGCCAAAATACTATCAAGCAAAGCTATCAAGCAATACTATCAAGCAAATCATGAAGCATTTTAGTTTCAGAGCCAAAATGCTTTAGGTTTCAGAGTTTGGGATTTTAGTTCCAAATTTCAGTTTCACTAAGGATTTTCGTTTCATTGTTCGGAATTTCAGGTTTGAAAATTTGTATAACAGCTATTCCTTTATGTAAAGAACAAGGTGTTAAGAGAAGCAGCATCCGCACCATATTTAGAAATATCCCAAATATGATATATAAAATAATAAAAAATTAAATATATAAATTTTAAATGAAATTTCTAGTTTCTTTTTAGAGTAATTAAAACCTAAAACATGCATGTAGATAATTAAATTTTTAGTAAGAAAAGGCCTTAAGCCCCTAATTTTCACCCTTTACGTTAAGTCATAATTATGCTTTATTCGTATTTTGGAAACAAGCAAATATTATAGTAATTCTTAAAAAAGGGAAAACTAATGATGGTAACCCCGGTTCTTATCGCCCGATTAGCTTGTTGTCAAACATCGGAAAAATTTTTGAACGGATTATTATGAATAGATTAGATAAACTTAGTTTGGATAATTGTTGGGTTTCTAAAAGACAATTTGGGTTTTGCAAGGGTAAAAGTACAATAGATGCAGTTGACAATATGGTAAGCGTTATTGAGAAAAATAAAGAGGAAAAGAAATTCACACTTTGCCTTTTTTTTGACATTAAAGGAGCATTCGACAATGCATGGCATCCAGGTATTTTAAAAAAGCTCAAGGATAAGAAATGCCCAACTCAATTGTTAAGATTAGTGAAAAGTTTTTTATCAGATAGGACGGTATCATATGGAAAAGATGTATCCCGGAAGTTGGAAAAGTCTTGTCCGCAAGGATCAATTTTGTCTCCTTTTTTATGGTTAATCAACATAAATGACCTTTTAGAAATGGATTTTGGTGAAAATTGTACGATTCAGGCATATGCTGACGATGTCACTGTAATTTTAACAGGTAAAAATATTCTGTTTTTAGAAAATTTGGCGGAAAAAATATTTCAGAAGTTTGAAGTGTGGGCTGCAGAAAACAAACTTACTTTCGACCAACGTAAAACAGAAGCTGTATTGTTCACAAACAAACACAAAGTTCCTGTTGTAAATCTTTTTTTTGGAGGAGAAAAAATTAATATACAACAAAAAGTCCGTTACTTAGGAATTATTTTAGATAGGAAACTTTTATGGACTGATCATGTCTCTTCCCGAGTTACTGCTGCAAAGCAGTATTCGACGAGACTCCTTTGTGCAGCGAAGATGACATGGGGTCTCAAACCACAAGCTTTAAGAAAATTATATAAATCAGTTATAGAAAGTACAATTTTGTATGGGGTATCAGTTTGGTTTTCAGCTCTTAGAAAGAAAAATATTTTACAAATGCTACAGTCTGCTCAAAGAACCTGAATGATAATAATCTCAAAATCTTTCCGTTCTGCCCAAAATGACGTAATTACGGCCATTGCTGGGGTACTGCCAATTTCTTTCCGAGCGACTGAGCTAGCGACATTGCGCTATGCGAAAAAAGGCCGTCCAAGTCACTGGCCAAATTTCACTTCTCCTGAATTCCCCCTTTCTAAACGCTCATCCAATCATAGTACTTTCACTGATGAATCATTAGTAGATATCTTAGGCCTTTCGACAGTACGAGAAATCCATACTTCAACCTTTCATATTAATAGAAAGGCATTGAAAAATATACTTTACGGACGATGGTATGAAGAATTTAAGAATAAAGTTAGTTCTTGGTCAATTCGCTTTTTTGCTTCAACAGAAGATTTATTAGCTGTTTGCAAAGTTCAGCCCTCCTACCATCTAACGCAGATTATTACGGGTCATTGCAGGCTAAATTTCTTTCTTCACCGAATAAACAAAATTGATACGGAGTTGTGCCTTTGCGGTGTAAATGAAACTTGTTCCCATTTTCTTTTTGAGTGCCCTATTTATGCTCGTGAACGTTTAGAATTAATATTTCACCTTTATAGTATCAATGTTCCTTTTCCGTTTAATCTTGATTTGATTTTTAAATTTAGGAATGTTAGAAATATTTTACTGAAATACATAAGAAAAACTAAACGTTTGGATTTGGGGTTATAATCTTATTTTAAAAAAAAAATATGTGGATTTTTTTTTATGTCTGATAACGGAATTCATTGTGTATTATTTAGTTTGCCTTTTTGTTTTTGTTTTCTCTTGTTTAGTTAGATTGTATGTACAAAATTATGTGTTTTGTAGTTTATTTTAGATGTTTAGTTTTGTCTCTTTGTTAGTCGTGAAATGCCGTAAGGCTAATTTTTTTTTTTTTTTTTTTTTTTTTTCTTTTTCTTTTTGTCCATAGTGTTTAGCTTTAGAATAGAAAGTGAAATACTTTTTGTAAGTTGAATCACTAAATAAATTCATCATGCTCTAAGAGTAATCCAATACAAATTTAAATCCGTTTGATCAGATTCATTTGAGAATGAAAGTTCTTACTTAATTATTTTGACTTAAAAAATAAATTTTTAATTCAAGGTTCTGCAAGACTTTGGTAAAAAAAACTTACAATTACCTATTGATTATGCTGTTTGCAATCTAAAATTGTTTCAGGATAGGACTAGTCAAACTTGATCAGGTAGCCCCCTCCTCCCATTTTCCCGTAGATAGGATTTTATGTTTCATGTATAAAATAATGGTCTTTACTTTCACTTTGATAAGCTGTTTATTAACATTTTAATTTGTCATTTAATCCACTTTCGGTATCAAATCCCTTTTAATTTTGTACATTACGTACGCTAATGATTGCCCGGACCCAGATAGGACTCATTTCTTCGATTTCCATTGCCTCTGATAAAGTAAAGGAAATCAGCTTTTTTGGAATATTTCTGAAAGTCAATTCCTGTATTATTGCTATAATGCACCATAGCTATCTATTAGTTTTTCCTAACGTCTTTTTTTAGATGACTGGAAATACGAGTTACTTTCATTAAAAGCAAACTGTTTATGTCAAGTTTATAATGACAGTCTTTCATTTTGATGCGCTGTTTTTAAACATTTTATTTTATCTAGAATACTAATTTAACCTATGGCAAACATGTGCATTTATTGGCAACTGAACCAGAAAGAATGTTTTGGCACTTTATAAAACGTCTCTTATCTTACATTTCTTAATTGCTTGTCCACTTGATGCGAAAATTCCCAGAAAATCTGCCACAGCAATTAAAAATATCGTGTATTCAATATTATTTTGAGAAACTTGGCCATCCTTTCCGTGATTCCCATGATTCCTGTAATTCCTGGTGGATTCACTTGTGTAAATTTTAACTAAAATTACAAGGAATGTTTTGAATGGAATTGAAAACTAGGTTAAGGATTAAATATTTTCAATTTTATTATTAATTTAATCATTAAAAAATTTAATTATAATAATAAAAATTTATTAATAAAAATTTAAATTTAATTATCAATTCCGTGTGTAAAACTGCTGTCAAATAATCAATACATCTAATTCTTTAATCAGAAAAATACCTCAATAAAAAACAATTTCGTAGATCAAAGAATTCGTAGTAACGAACTGTAAGTAAGGAGTAACTCGGCCTAATAGTGGCCTAGCTATCAAATGCGAAATTTTAATAACAATGGATACGTCAAAAGGATTGAGTTCTTATGCTGATTCTGAATATATACGAAAAGTTAAATTGAATGCTATCTTTCCAAAGTTACCAGCCAGAGAATGTTTATCTCATTTTCAAAAAAAGGCCGAAATATTCCAAAAATGTAATGTAATCTTATTGAAAATTGAGCCGTCAGATTTAGCGTATTGGAGAATCCCACTGTAAACCTTTCAAGCTTCCACCAGCAAAAATGCGAATTTTTTATTTTTTGCAAGAAGAAAGATCACATATGTGTTTTATTTTTTTTTCTTCCTCCCATGGGTGACCAAAACGAACCAATGGCCTTAGAAGATCAGGAGAGGGCCAAGGAAAAAGGAAGTTATAATGCCCTTTTTAAGTGAACAAAATAATTGGAGCGCAACCAGTCCCTCCCACACCCCTTTTTCCCAGAGTCAACCAATTAAAATTTTGAAATGGCCATTTTATTCAACATATTTGAATAGTTCAATAGCTACACCTTTGGGGATGACATGGCCCCTCACAGTCCACTGAGAAAGGGCTGCAATCTATAAAATCTGCCCTTTGTTTACATATGGTATTTATAAATGGTAAATATGCAGATATATTTCAGAGGGGAGCTTTCTTCAGGGTGGCGGGAAGTTTTGGAGGTGAGCTTTCAAGGGAAAATTTTGGATGGGGGGGGGGGATTTGCAAGATTTCCTCTACGAAATTCGTTTTATTTGTCTTACTTTCTCTTTGGTGACTAGATAGTGAGATTTTCTGGGAGGAGATTGTCTCGGGTAAATTTTCATTTCAGTATGAATTCTTCAGGGGCATTTTTGAGGGGGTTTCCTGCTGGAGAAATTCCCCGTGGGGGAATTATTGCCCAGAATTATTCTCCATGGGGAAACTTTCCGCAAGAGATACTTTCAATCGATGGGGTGGGGTCCTTGAAATATTTTCACGTAGGTGTAATTTTACGAAAAATTGAGTAAAGAAAAAACGGGTTTAATTTCTATAAAGCAGTGAACAAAAATAAAATATACAAACTACACTTTAACTAAAAAAATAAAAATACGCCGAATATTGCGGCCCCACGTCCGGGAGCCTTTCTCAACGGAAAACAAAATTAAAAAGATTCCAAACCGACAATTTAAGACCTTTTTAAGACATCAAAAAAAATATACCACGACAAATAAAACACCACAAAGAATATATAAACAATAAAATAAATAAGAACAACCCACATTATAACACAAAACTCCTGCACTGACGGTAATAACTTTAGAATAAAACTAAAGCAATTGTATATAATGAAACTTTCCATTGCCATATTCGGTGCATAAATGGAGATCTATTAAAAATGAAAATTATAAATACTTGCAACATAACAAAAGCAGATCACCCAACCCCAAATCCAATCAAAATCTTACAGGTTAATGTAACAAAGTTATGAATTATAAATTGAATGAACTTTTTCATTTGCTATTTTAGCTACAGTCCGTTGACTTCTTACAGCATTGACCTTGTTTTGACCTTCGTTCGCAAGGTTATTACTTTTTCGGGACAATGATGCAAATCAGTACTTGTTGAAGTATTTGACTGGTCTTTAACTAAATATTCAGAGTATTTTTATTTTTTTTAGCTAAAGTGTTGTTTATATATTTTATTTTTGTTCACTGCTTTATAGAAATTAAACCCGTTTTTTCTTTACTCAATTTTTCGTAAATGGAATAGCAGTGTGGTCTAAGAAATTATTTAGGTGTAATTTTTGGTATGAATTGAAAAACAATCAGAAATCGAAGAAAAAACAGTTTCTTTTTCGAATCAGAGTGTGTTAAGGAGATTTTTTAGGCGGCATCGTGAGCAAAACCAGAGGGGGGGGCTTACACCGAGAATCGAACGGTCTTGGGGTAGTTTTCTGGAAAGGGGAGGGGCCTTTACGTGCGAGAACCTTTCACGGTGAAATTTTTCTTGGGGGAAATTTCTATAGAGAGAGTGGTGGAATTTTCGGCAATTCTAGAGAACGAATCCTGAAACACAAGAACCGATTAATTGAAATAAGGAAGTTTTTCAAAGGTGCTTAGAAACTCTAGCGTGAAGAGAGGGGTATGGAGGAGGAGGCAGCCCTTCTCGTACAGGGAGCCCTGTACAAGGGCTCTTGTTTTAAAAAAACAAAAACTTGTTTTTTTATTTGATCAGTACAAAAACAATCATAAATTTATTAAACATTCAAACTAACAAAGAGCAACCAAAATTTTCATTTTATGCTACTGAGTTGTAAGTTTTGGGCTTACTTTCTAATTAAGTTTAATTAAGGAACTCAGTTTGCCCATTCCCCCAACATCATCTGAAATTTAGCATCTTCAACATCTTGTCAAAACTTAGATAGGCCTATATAATTCAATCATCCACAGAAACAGATAAGTTTTTTTATGGCATTTATGGTACTATATGGCTTATTTCTTCTATTTTTCACTCTCTTTTCAATCGACTTTCGAAAATCAACTCCAACTCCCCCCCTTTCCCCAGGATTTTAAAAAATCCCCAAATTGTAGCCCAAAATTTGTTCTTTATATTATGATGCCTGAGATCATTAATCATTTTGATCAAAAGCTGCCGTCAATCGATTAACAAGTGCTTCAATCAACCTTCAATCGACGCTTTAATCAACCTTCAGTATTGACCAAAGTTAATTTCATGTGCAATATTATCTGCTGGCACTCGGGACTTCCCATTCTGCTCGATCGCCTTGTACTCGCTGTTGCAATTTGCTATTAAAACATTAATTTTCTTTTTTAGATCGGAAACTGTATAATCGTCTGTCAATGTCTTTACCGCCCGCAATATCTTGTCAAATATCGCTCTTTCCTTATTTCGTTTATAATAGTTTCTATTTTAACTTTCCGTACCTCACGGTGATCCCAGCATAATTCTATAAACAGATAAACTCGCGTCAAACCTGTTTGACTCAAGCGTCGAACAGCGTTGACTCAAGCGTTAAAGTTGTGCTTCAATCAAATGACTGACAAAGTTTTGACCAAAATTACTGACCATTTTATGACCATTATGCACAACAGCAATAGAACGGAGATCAATAAAAGTAGACATGCATAGACGAAGTAAGTCTTTTTAAGCATAATAAAAACGAAGAAAAGGGCAGGACAGGGGGAAGTGTTAGCAGGAATTTACGAGAAACTTTTCACTTTTTTATCCACAAAAAGTTCATAATTTTCTTTTTATCCTTTATATAAATCATCATTTTCAGTTTGTAAATTCAACCCGATTGGTGTGTTGGGATACCCAAAAAAACTTGTTCTTACGCATCAGACCGTGAACAAAACTTGATATGTCAATTCATGAATGAGAATTAAAGCTTCTTTGTAAGTTTTATTTGTAAATTATTAATATTTGAGAATGTGGCAAGGTCTCGCAAACAGATTGTAGCATAAAAATACAATCAGCTTTAGATGTCATTGAAATGAAACTATTGTGTACGGTGTGCGGCTATATTACGGTATACGGTTATATTGTTGTCTGCATATATAAATTATATATATATATATATATATATATATATATATATATATATATATATATATATATATATATATATATATTGCATTATTGTGGCTTGAGTCAGGTCGAACCATCATTTTTCTGGTGGGACACTAAAACTGCCTTCAATTTTTTCATTTAAACACTCACGTTAAAACGTCACGGTTTCAAACGTTAAAAACAAACTCATATATTGAGCGCAAAGCGTCTAGAAGCTCAACTCAAAATTGAGACACGCCTCACGCCTCTTCCATTTCTGAAGATGAAGGTCAGAACGTAAATAATTCTGTTCAAATCACAACACAAACTAATTCATTCTATAAATGAGGGTATTTTTTCAAACCGGAGAGCAAATTGTACTTTCTGTTTATTTAAAGCGAGAACATTTCGAAATCTCTCCAAAGTTCTTCTTTCATGCTAACAAAATATGTAAATTTGTTCAATCTATATGGAAATCTTTCGTTTTTATGTAAATATGAAAATAATTTTGCCAATTGATGATTTAAAAAATGGCAACAACTACTTTAATGGGAGATATAGATTCATTAATTTTGGACCTTGATGAAAATCTTTGACAAAATCCTACACACGTTAAAAAAAACATAGCACAAAAAAGATCAATTTTTTTAAATGAGTGTCTTTTAAGGCTTGATGATTAGCTTGATCAGGATTTGAAGGAGGTAAACGAAAATAATACTCTAGTGGCAGTGCATTGTGAGCCAAAAACTGATATTAGAGTCATGGAGCGAGTGACCACCCTAGTATTTTACCACTATTTTTAGTTACTTTTTAATTGCGTGAGTGAAAAATCACTTAACCATCTAGCCTAACAGAAAGTTAAAACTAGATACCAGGGCATTAATCGCTTGCTTTTTCTAGTAAGATCCAAAAGTAAAACATTTGTTTAAGTGTAATTAAATGGGTTAACTAGTACTTGTGTGAAGTTGAACTCCCTAATAATGCCACGACACTCACGAAACTACGCTAAGAAAATCGAATAGCATTAAAGCAAAATTCGAACATGGGAGTAAAGGGCAATAATTTCTTATAAAATCGTTGGAGGAAGCAATAGGTTAAAATCTTGTAAAGAAATAAAAAACATAAAAATTTGCAACTACCCATTATTTTACGTTGAGAAGGCAAAGAAAAAAAATATGGTTTACCATCTCTCCCTCTCTCTCTAGAAAAAAACTATGAATTTGTGAATTTGATAGGACTAATTGACATAAATAGAATAACATTAAAACCCTTTAAATTGAAACAACGTCCATATAACTCTATCAGTAACCCTCTGATATTAGAAATTGTCTATAAATCGTTGTGGTAACCCGACTGACTGATCGTATCTAAACAGTAAGCTGTATGAAAAATGTGTCATATCTGTAAAAACGAGTAATTTTCTATTTTTGGCATGAAGAAAGATCACGTATCGACCTTGTGGTCCTACAATTTTAAGAGAGGGCTCATTCGAATGAAAATTGAAATTTCTATTGCCTCTTTATGTGCCCAAAGAGATTGGAGGACACTAGGCCCTGTCCCCGACCCTTTTTTCCAAAATCGTCCGATCAAAGTTTTTAAGATAGCCATTTTGTTCATCATGGTTGAAAGGTCCAATAACCATGACTTTCAATTTAACATGACCTCACCACAGCCCCAGGAGAAAGGTACTAAGTTAAAAAATTTGCCCATTGTTTACTCATAGTATTTATCATTGGACACATTTTTGGGTGGGGGTGACATATTTTTTGCTGGGGGTTTTCAACGATGGGAATTTTCCATGGGCAGGGAAGTTTCCAGGGAGGCAACTTACCAGGGGAAACTTTACATTGGGTGAATTTGCCTGAATTCCCAAAAAAAAATGCTTTTTAGGAGCAATTGTCCGGGATAAACTTCCACCAAGATTGAATTATCTAGAGAATATTTTCGTGGGGAGGGGAATGTCTCCATGGAGGTGGGGCCAGATTTTCTTGTATTTTTTTAAAACGATAAAAAAAAATGGTTTTTTCAACTGAAAGTAAGGAGTAACATTGAAACTTGAAACAAACAGAGATTATTACGTGCATGAAGGGGGCTGCCCCCTTTTCAACACCTCGTTCTTTAGGCTAAAGTTTAAATTTGTCCCAATTGGTCAAGAACAACTCCTGAAACACAAGGATCGTTTAATTAGAACAATAAGAAGCTTTTTTTGCGTAAACAGCGAGTTGTTGAGGAACGGGCAACCCCTTTCATATAAGTAAAAATTTCTGTTCGTTTTAAGTTTCAATGTTTCTCCTTAATTTCAGTTGAAAAACTATTCTCAAGAGGCACCATAACCATAATGTTAGGAGTTTCTGCTGAACAGTCCTCCTAGGGTAAGAAAATTGTATGGATACCTTATATTTCGATTGGGTAACTTAAAAAACAATCACACAATATTTAAGGATGTTTTGGGAAGTAGATAAAGTAGAAACTATCAAAGGATTGAGATGGAGGAGAAGGGTAAGCTACTGTTTTGCTCCAGAGTAATTTCTTTATGAAATAACAGCAGTTATTTAAAAAATCGTTTTTTCCGGCCAATATAAAACCAATATCACCGTACCAACAGCATACCAAAATTATGCCAACCGTGTAATTGGAACCAACCTTACCAGCATAAAACCAAGGCAGTCTAATCCAATTATTACCAATATATTGTTATCTTAAAAATACTTTTCTAATTAATTTAGGCATACAATTGACCAATAACTTAATTGTGTCTCATTCTATGAGCAAATACTTAAAACTACAGGAGGTATTCTCATTTAAGGAATTAATTAATCCCCACTCCAAGAAATTTTTTCCCTGTTTTGAGGACAATTGTTCCTTTTATCATGACACAAAATTTATTATTCAACTTCCTGTAACGTACACCTTTTCAATAGCTTCTTATTGCTCCGTCAATCCTCAAATTATTTTGAAAGTTTCACTTTGATATTCGATTCTGTGACTGACATTATTCCTTTCTTCTCAAAGGATAAAGCAATGACTTGTAAAGATATGTTATTGCACACATAAAAAATAGGTTGAGCATTTTTGTGAATCCCTCAAATAATATTATAAAGGACCTTATGTCCTAATAAGAACCTATAATACTATAAATGACCCTCTTGGAAAAATAGAAAATAAAAAATATGTCATTTCCAATTTTGAGCCCCTACCCCAAGGACCACCGTTATCCTTGCTTTGAAGACGGCTCTATTTGTTTTTTCATTGGAGAACCTTTCCAATTCCACTTCCTGTAAAACAGATCTTTTCAAAAGCCTATTATTTCTCCTCAAATCCTTCAATTACCTTGGAAATTTCACTTTGATGTTCAATTTTTGACGTTATTGCCTTCTTCTCTAAGTTTCTAGCAAAAACGAGAACTGGTAAAATAGGCTGTTGTATTCATTATCATAGGATAACGAATAGGATGACCCCAAAAAACCATCTGAAGGACGTTTCCCCAGGAACAAAAATGTAGAAAATTCATTCTTAAAAACGCTTTTCATAAGTATCGAACTTTTACAATTTAAGTTCTTTTTAAGAAAATTAATAAGAGGCACTTCCAGTGTGTCTTTTTAACCCAATAAAATATTTAAACGGACAATGGATGATATTTTTAATTTGAGTAGGACTAGAGTTTTGATTGAAAATAGTTTTTCAGTGTTATGTGATTCTTATTCGGCAATAGGTCTTTCTTTCAACGAATCAAAGAGTGAAGTAGTTTAATTTAAATCGAATTGCCGGCATGATGCTCCAGATGTGCAGCTTGGAGCTTATAACATTAAGCCTGTATCTAGCCTCATGTATCTCGGACTGCCAATAGGTAATGAGTTGAAGTCGACACAGCACATATTAGTAGATCATTTCAATTCAAAACCTACAAAGAGCTATGGAATGCCTATTACAAGCAATGCTTTATATTTCCGCCATATTAGAGCCCGTCTTTTCATGGCTATGGTTTTGCCCCATGTGATAGCTCCGTCACCGTTTTGGAACCTTCTTTCTAATGCTTATAAAAAATTAATTTTCGGTTTTGCAAATGCATTCTTGGTTTCCCATGATTTTTAGTGTGGCTATATATATAAGTTCAAGTTGGGATAAAATCCTAAGAAAGTGATAAATTTCACAAAAATACTAGATATTTCGATCACCTATGCAGTCACCACATATGCAGTGCACATTCATGATGCGATTTAGCTAATACTTGGGTCTAGCCATCGCCAAAACTTTAGCTGACATCGGACTTATGCAAAATAGGATAACTGGGGACTTATTTCTGTTTGGTTAGTTCAGACTAGCTAAGGTAGAAAATGTCCAGCATATAGTAAAATGAAATTACAAAGACCCTTTGTTTTAGGGTGGATTGATTTTTCTTTTGATATGCAGGTCCAGGGTTTCATCCCAGCTTCCATAGGACACGGAATTTTAAGGAATTTATGCATTAGCATCTTTTATAATCAAACACGAAGAAGAAGCGTTACAACGCTGCTTTTTGCAGCGTTACAGTGTTGTACAGTGTTGCAAGCGGCACAGTGTTGTACAGTGTTTACCTAATTTTTATATAAAGAAAAGATTCATTACAAATATCTCTAATTCCTGGATTGACAGTAAAATTAGCTTTAAAAAAATTTTGAATCATAATCGCTCCCTTAGGGGCAACTTAGTAAAAAGTAAACCACAGCCCATGGTAATCGACAATTTAAATCACTTTTTGAAAAAAAGCTGTCAAGTGAGGAAGAATCATTACTTCAACCTTACTCAGGTGTAGTAACTATTCTTTTGATTAATCTTAATGATAAAGATTTTTTGCGGAAACAAAATTAACGAGAAATTTGAAAAATAGCCCGAAACCGTACAAAATCAAGTTGGAATGAAATGAAAACTGTACCATGGGAATCACCATTGCCCATTTTAGTAGACTTATATGGTTAAATTTAACTTGGGATAAATTGAACTTCGATACTGGCTCTAGCTAACTGCAGAACTGAAAAATCCGCTCGCAACGAGATCGAACTACATTTAACGACATTTAGCTAACGCTAATTCCAGCCAATTGGATTTTCATAGAATCATTTTGTTGACTGTTATATCCCCTAAGAAATTCTGATTACCTCAAATTAACGCTAGCTAAATTTCAGCATTAATAATGTGTTATTGTAAAGAGGCCTTAAATCCTATAAAAAAAAAAGTTTTTCAACTGAAAGTAAGGAGCAACATTTAAACTCAAAATGAACAGAAATTTTCCCGTATATAAAGGGGCTATCCCTTCCTCAATACCTTGCACTTCACGCTATAGTTTTTAGTGTTTAAAATAAGTGTCAAAAAATAGCTCTTATTGTAATTAATTGTCCCAGGAGTCTCTGTGTTTCAGAAGTCGTACTAAAAAAAAAAAAAAAAAAAAAAAAAAAAAAAAAAAAAAAAAAAAAAAAAAAAAACGGGACAAACAGTCAAACCTCAGCATAAGTAGCCAGGTATGGAGGAGAGGGGAAACCCTTTCAGATAGGGAATAATTTTTGTTTATTTTGTCTCTTAATGTCGCTTCTTACTATCAGCTGAAAAGACCTGTTTTTTTATTTAATTTCAGGCCGTTTATCAGATAATGGCGGTATGTCCAGCTCATCCAACATTAAAAATTCTGTTCTCTTATAGAAAACTCCTCTGTGGAATGTTCCTCCCACACAAAATCATCCTTCCCCCTTAAAATTCCCTTCGGAGGATTCCATCTTCGCTGAATATTCCACCCTCCTCCTTAAAATTTCTGTCGGACAATTCGGCCTGAACAATTCTCCTTAACATATTTTCGTTCAAAAAGACTTTAATTTCTGGTCGTTTTTCCAATCATTTCGCAAATCCCACCTTCCTGAGAAATTTTGTCCTGGAAATCCAAACCCGCTAAAAGTTTTCCCATACAATTCCTCTAAAGCTTCTTCACATGCAAAATTGAGTTGACAAAGAGAATGTAAGACAAATAAAAAGGATTTCGTATAGGAATTCTATCAAATCCCTACAGTATAAAATTTCCCCATAAAATTTCACCCTCGAAAACTTCCTTCCCCAAGGAATATTTTTCCCTAGGCAACACACCCTTATCCGTTCAAATGAGCACTTCCCCTATGTTCTACAACCATTGGTTCGACACAATCAGGTCTTGGAAAAAATAGCAAAAAACAAACAAATAGGCATCATTGATCGTTCTTCTGGCAAGAACAGAAAATTGTTTGATTATGACACTAACTGTTTGATTATGAATGGGTGTAGCGTTGGCTAAACTTTAGATTTTAGGAAAATCTGAGTTTTAAGTCAGTATTATCATGTACAAGCCTTTTATCAAAGCTACTTAGCTAATCATCTTAATGAATATATTTGCTGGTTGTAATTTATATTCTAGTCCATTTTGTATCTAGCCAACTGACATACGTCATATTTCATTTCACAGTCAGTGCTTAAGACTACAATGGTTGTCAACCGCTTTTCACTTATTTTTTACTGCTTTTGACCTTTGAAGATACAAAGGATTAGAACGCATTTTGTTCTCCTGTCAAAAACATTTACTAGATTGCAAAAAAATAATACTTTGATTTGATATGAATTTAGATAGTAGGAACCCGACACAGTGGAATAGCTTACTTAGACAAAAAACATATAACGTCACTGTCACCCGGTTTTAAGAGACTTGTTCTCTTAAAACCGTTCAGAATCAAAGGAGATTCTCCTTTTCAGCAATCTCCTTTTTCTGAATCTCCTTTTCTGAAAAGGAGATTCAGTAGGACAAAGCTTCGGTCATTCTCGTTTACACATGACTTTGAGTGTCATTTCAGAAGTTTGAAGGTACGATCAGATACGACCTGCTGAGGCGCAACAGCGAAAAGAAGATCAAACAGGAGGGTCTTCTTTTGCGACGTTAGGGTCATCGCAATAGTAATTGGGTGGTAGAGTCTTATCAAAATTATACTACTTTTTATGCAGCTTCTTCAACAGAGGTATTTGGCTAATCGGTCTGATTTTTGCTGGTACTTACGTTACATTCTTGTTTATTTTATATATAGCATGTGTTAACTTAAGTAACACCCGCGTCTTGAATTAAACAGTCTCATACTAAGGGTTTCCAAATCTTTGAACTAAAAAGTTTGAACTAAAAAGAATTTTATGTCCAAAAATCTTTATGGATGATTATAGAGACTTTTATTTTGGTAACATATGTAAATAAGAATGTTTTTGAAGTGTAATTTTGATCCTTTTTGTTACCCTAATCAGTTATTTTTATGAAACTGCAAAAAAGGTGTTTATGACTTTATTATACTAAACCAGTCGCACACTTATAGTGTTTAGACATAGGAAACAATTTTTTTAACCAAAGGTAAGGTACAGCATTATAATCAAAGCGAAAAGAATGTTTCTGTACATGAGGAGGGCTACTTTCTTCTTTATCCCTCGATCGTTAAGCTAAAGTGATTTAATGCCTTAAAAGGCCTCTTATTCCAAATGAACGGCCTTTGTGTTTCAGCAGTCGCTCTTAAGGTATTGTGACAAAAAGAGAAAGTTTAACGTAAAATGGTGAAAGATTGAAGATGGAGTGAGTTCCCTTCAGTTACTGAATAGTTTCTAATCGTTTCTAAGTTTTTATGCTTCTCCTTTCTCTCAATTGGGAATAGCTTGCTTTTCTACTTAATGTATTATTTTTTTTCAGATCAGACGGGAAAACTCCCTCACCTCACTAGAAAATTACCATCAAAATTTTTTATATACATTTCCCAGTAACAAATATTGAACAACTTCCATAGCTTAGAGTCACTGATTCATCCCCAGAGGTATAGTCTTTGCGAAAAAGGGGGCCTGGGAGGGGTGCTAGTCGCCTTTCAATCTTTATAGTCACTTAAAAACTTCACTAGGAATTTTCATTTCTGTTTGAATGAGCCCTATTTCGATATTTAACAACCATTGCTTGGATAAGATCACTCCTGGGAAAAAAACATGGGCCCGTGGTCTTTCTTCTGGCAAAAAAAAAATACACAAGAATTTCATACTTTTGGAGATAGAAGCTTGAAATCTCTATAGTAGGGTTCCCTGATATGCTGAATTTGTTGTCCTTAAGTTTTTTTTGAGGGGATCCATCCATTTTCAAAAATCAGGCCAATCCTATTAGGCTCGAAGTTTCTGCCGGGTATCACCAGGCTTAATTAACTTTACGTATTGGGAGTCAGCATAAATAGCCGATTCTTTTCAGGTATAATATGAAAAAAAACTTCGTTTTCTTAAAGAGTTAAAGAGGCTGCGTCTCAAAGTTGAACCTTAAAACGTACAGGAATTAGGAGAGGCAGTAGGGGGGCTGCCGCCCCACAAACCATCCGCTTTTAAAGACTCTTTTGTACAGGTTTTTTGTTGTGGGGGGACTTCATTGTTACTAATTACTAGTTTCGGCGCAATGGTTCTCCTGTCCTCTTGTGTTTAACATTTTTCGAAGTTATTCCATTATTCATTCATTTCAATTTTTTGTTAATTAAAAGAGGGCCTTTCCGAAGCCAAGAGCGGGGGGTTAGGGGGCGGCAGCCCCCCACAACAAAAAAACTGTACAAAAGAGTCTTTAAAAGCGGGTGGTTTGGGGGCGATAGCCCCCCTACTGCCTCTCCTAATTCCTGTACGTTTTAAGGTTCAACTTTGAGACGCAGCCTCTTTAACTCTTCAAGAAAACGAAGTTTTTTTCATATTATTTCTGTACGTTTTTCTACAACCCATGGTGGTTGTAATTTAACAATTCCTGTACTCCTCGTACAGGAATTAGGACTGCCTCTCCTAATTCCTGTACGTTTTAAGGTTCAACTTTGAGACGCAGCCTCTTTAACTCTTTAAGAAAACGAAGTTTTTTTCATATTTTGTGGAAAAAAAACGCCCGATAAGGGACTTGAACCCTTGACCCTAGGGTTAATAGTCCCACGCTCTACCGACTGAGCTAACCACCTGCATGTGTGTAAATATAACTTTTAAATAACTTTTAAAAATTTCAAATTAACATGGGCTCTTATGGAGAAATGGGTTAATTAAGTGGCTAATGCGTGGTTTCTGGAAAACAGGGAAAGAGTTATCGGATCGACCTGAAATTTCGCAGATAAGCTCCTGGGCCGTAGGGGACCTTAACTTGTGAATTTCAGCCCGATCGGACAACGTTAAGGGGGGGGGGTGGGGTTGGGGGGTCGAAACTTTCGGGGGGTTAAGATTTTCCTACGAAACTTTCAAGGGCACTTACTCGGAGAATTCCGCATCGAATGAGTCTTCGTACACCCAGATCCGATGTCGGCTGTGACCTGTAGGCGTGGCAGAAATAAAGAATATGAAAATTAAGTGGCTATGCGTGGTTTCTGGAAAACAGGGAAAGAGTTTTCGGATCAAGCTGAAATTTCGCGGATAAGCTCCTGGGTCCTAGGGGACCTTAAATTGTGAATTTCAGCCCGATCGGACAACGTTAAAGAGGGGCTGGGGTTGGTGGGTCGAAAGACCCACCCGGCCAGATTTTCCCCATGAAGGAAAAGGCGGAGGGGGATGAAATTCGGCAGGTTTCTTAGTTGGAGCTCGGGCTACGAAATGCATTCCTCCCCATCCCTCTGCGACCACTGGAACCGAAGATCGCTTAACATTGTCGTGGTTCGCCTCTTTAGAGGCACGAGTGTGCCTCCTTGATTGGTTGTTATCAAAACTCAGTTTTTTAGAGTTTCTATTACTATTGTGCCGTGTCAATTCTTGCTTATAGTTTGTTATCGTGAACGGCTGAAAAAAACTATGTTAGACGTAGCATAATAAAAATCAAATTAACAAACAGCTCATGGTAACAACAGTAAGCAGGAATTGACTTGGAACGACAGCAATAGAAGCTCCAAGAAACAGCTTTAAGGAGTGACACAGTTCAATAGGTACTGAAACTAAAAAATGCAGAACTTAGATATCAATAAACATATATAAAAATAAGCTTGTTATACTGATTTCAAATATATAAGATTAATTAAGTTTTGTGTATCAAATCAAAAGCTAAGCACCTGAGAAAATTTACCCGATTTTCGAAAAACGGAAAGGGGAACAAACCCTACTGGTCAAGAGATCTTAATTAAATTCACATCATCCGATTTTTCGCATCCATGAGCCCTGTTGTAGAAGTTTCAAACTCCTGTTTTCAAAAATATAGAATTTTGTATTCTTTACCAAAAGAACGATCACGAATGCATATTTTTTTCCCCTTTTTTTGTTTCTTTGTTTTCCCCAGGGGTAATCACTTTGAACCAATAGTCATAGAATACCGAGGAAGTGCTTATTTAAATGGAAATTAAAAGTTCTAGTGGCCTTTTTCAGCGACCCAAAAGATTGAAGACCGGCTAACCCCTCTTTTTTTCTCAAAGTCTTCTGATCAAAATTTTGAGACGGCCATTTTGTTCAGCATAGCTAAAAGGCCAAATAACTATGCCTTTGGAGATAACATAACCCTCCACAGCCCCTGGGGGAACATTTTTAAGTTATAAATGGTGTTCCTCCTTGACGTATTGTGTTAGGAAGTATGCATACATTTTTTGGCTGGGGAGGGGGGGTGGAGAATCTTCTGATTGAGGATTTTTGACGCGGAGAATTTTTCATGTGGATGGAACTTTACGAGGGTGAACTTTCCAAGGAAAATTTTGCACTTGAGAAGTTACCAGAATTCTTATATGAATATCTTTTTTTTATAGTTACTTTATTTTGCCGACTCAGTTTTTGAGCTGTGTCGCTTAAAACGAAGAGAAATCAAAATCGACTTTTTGTTCCGAATCTTAAAGAGCGACTCCTGAAACACCCTTTTATTTTTAGTTTCGTTAGAATAATAAGCTTTTTTAAATGTTTAAACAAAACCTTAGTGGAAGAAGCAAGGTACTGAGGAGAGGACTGCCCCCTCATTTAGGTAATAGTTTTTGTCCGTTTAAAGTTTTGATGTTGCTCATTACTTTCAGTTGAAAAAAGATTGTTTCGGTTATTATTTAATCAAACGGCTCGAGGTAACAAACAGTAGTAAGGAGCGACCCGGCTCAATAGTAACCAAAACTCGAAAAAAGTCCCCTCCTCAACACCTCGCTCTTTACGCTAAAGTTTTTTATCGTTTTGAAAAGTAGAGTTATGAGAAACAGTCAAACTTTAGCGTAAAGAGGGAGGCGTTGAGGAGGGGACAACCCCTTTCATATACGGACTAATTTCTGTTCGTTTTAAGTTTTAATGTCGCTAATTACTTGCAGTTGAAAAACTCGTTTTCTTTAAATTACCATCAATGAACGGTTTTGACCTCAACGACACCCTACAAGCTAAATGGCCTGATATATTTGTCTGATATGAAACTTTAGGTAAAGCTCGTCTATCAACAGAACCAAGCAGGTTCTGCAGGTTCTTTGTAAGAACCAAGCAGGTTCGTACAAAGATGAAACTTTCGGTAAAGCTCGTCTATCAACAGAACCAAGCAGGTTCTGCAGGTTCTTTGTATGAACCAAGCAGGTTCGTACAAAGATGAAACTTTCGGTAAAGCTCGTCTATCAACAGAACCAAGCAGGTTCTGCAGGTTCTTTGTAAGAACCAAGCAGGTTCGTACAAAGATGAAACTTTCGGTAAAGCTCGTCTATCAACAGAACCAAGCAGGTTCTGCAGGTTCTTTGTACGAACCAAGCAGGTTCGTACAAAGATGAAACTTTCGGTAAAGCTCGTCTATCAACAGAACCAAGCAGGTTCTGCAGGTTCTTTGTGCGAACCAAGCAGGTTCGTACAAAGATGAAACTTTCGGTAAAGCTCGTCAACAGAACCAAGCAGTTGCTTATTATCTATAAAACTGAGAGGTGTTTGATGACTCAGGTACTTATCGATTCTTTCTCTAAGAGTGAAAACGTGGTCAAGACATCCTCTGCCCATTCTTATGGCCGCACTATTCTTCTCTTTGCCTTGAGCTTCTCTGAGTCTAAAAAGTATCATCATACCAAGTAACTTGCTATCTAGAAAATCCAGGCTAATGCCTATATCCATTACCTTACTAATTCTTGTCATCTGTTTTGTACAGGGGTTCATTTATAGTTGCCCTAAAATCGCTAGGTACTCCACTTTATCAAAAACCATGTTCATAGTCTTCAGTAGCTTTTCTCTAACCTCATAACCACGATGCTTAAGGAAAGTCTTGCTAATATCAAACAGTTTGTGGTAACGAACTGTAGTAAAGAGCGACCCAGCTGAATAGTAACCAAATCTCTAAAAAACGGAATGCTGATTCTAATACGCACATCAGAAGAATCCCATTTTCATGACGATTTTAAATATATAACTTTCATCAAAAATAGTCATACCCATCAAAAGTTACGAGCCTGAGAAAACTTGCCTTATTTGGGAATATAGGGGGAAACGAATCTTAACAAAAATCACACCATCACATTCAGCGTATCAGAGAACCATTCTGTAGAAGTTCCAATTTCCTATCTACAAAAATGTGAATTTTTTTATTTTTTGCCAGAAGACCGATCACTTTTTTTCCAAGGGTGATCATATCAACGCAGTGGTCTTAGAATGCCGCAAAAAGGCTCATTTTAACGAAAATCAAAAGTTAAAGTTCCCTTTTTAAGTGAACAAAAAATTGAAAGGCACCTAGGCCCCCTCCCACGCTAATTTTTTTCGAAGTCACCGGATCAAAATTTGGAGATAGCCATTTTGTTCAACATAGACAAAAAACCTAATAACTATGTCTTTTGGGATGACTTACTTCCCCACAATCCCCGGGGGAGGGGCTGCAAGTTTCAAACTTTAACCATTGTTTACATGTAGTAATGATTATTGGGAAGTGCAAAGACGTTTTCTGGAGGACTTTTTCTGATTGGGGGGCGGGGGAGGGTTGAGGGGGGTTACAGGAGATGACTTTTACATGGAGGAACACGCATCCGTGATCTGCCTTCTGGCAAAAAATGCAAAATTCCATATTTTTGTAGATAGGAGCTTGAAACTTTTACAACAGGGTTCTCTGATACGCTAAATTTGATGGCGTGTTTTTCGTTAAGATTCTATGACTTTTAGGGGTTGTTTCTCTGTATTTTTTAAAATAAGGTAAATTTTCTCAGGCTCGTAACTTTTGATGGGTATAACTAAACTTGATGAAACTAATATTTTAAAAATCAGCATTAAAATTCGATTCTTTTGATGTAGCTATTGGTATAAAATTTTTATTTCCATTTTTTTGAGTTTTGGTTACTATTGTAGTCTTTCCTTAGGCTACTACAGTTCGTTACCACGAACTGTTTGATTACATTAAAAAAATATGATTACATAAAAATAATTTTTTTTGTCAACAGAAACTAAGAAGTGACATTAAAACTTAAAACCAACAGAAACTATTTCCGTATATGGAAGGGGCTATTTCATCCTCAACACTCTGCTCTTTACGCTAAAGTTTAAACTTCAGCGTAAAGAGCAGGGTGTTGAGGAAGGAACAGCTTCTTTCATATACGGAGTAATTTCCGTTCGTTTTAATTTTTAGTGTCGCTCCTTATTTTCAGTTGAAAAAACTTTCCTTTGTTTATTTAATTTCTAAAAGTTTTTGAATGAATGCATGTTTTGATTTTGGCTCTCCGCACATGAATAATTAGAACGAAATTTGCATGTATTTTTTTTTTACTAAATGGCAATCTCATAGCTTTATAGAATAAATAGTTGAAATTACTAAAAATACTTTAGCATAAATAGTGAGGTATTTAGGAGCAGATGAACCCCCACATATGCATAACAATTTCTGTTCGTTTTAAGTTTTAATGCTGCTCCTTACTTTCAATTGAAAACACTTTTTCATAATTATTTTGTCACAGATTTTTTAAATAATCCTAGAAAATCCTTTGCCCCCTATTCATGGGAATTCTCTTCCGCCATGATAAAAGTAAAGTTTTTTACTGTTTTAAAAGTAGAGTTAAGAGAAATAGTCAGACCTTAGCGTAAAGAGTGGGGCGTTGATGAGGAAGCAGCCCCTTTCATATGAGAAGTAATTTCTGTTCGTCTGTTCGTTTAATTTCTGGCAAAGATTGCCCTTTTCGACCAAACGTCAATGGCTAAATAGAAAGCAGGTCCATCGTGGTTGGTGTGTCTTAAAATTTTTTTTAGGAAAATTGAGAACTTCCAGTGAGGGTGTAAGAAATGAGGCTTTGATGAATACATTCCCCCCCCTTATTAGGTCTGTTAATACCATATTAGATCATATTAGGTCTGTTCATACTTAAAAAATGCCATTTTCTAAGTTGTTTTGTTTTGTTGTTTCAGGATAAAGGAGGTTTTAGGGCATTGCCACATTTTCGTCAGTGTTGCCACATCAACCCATTAAGGCATATAGTGAAAACTAGTGCTTTAGCAACTTTTTTTGTTGGTAAACAATTTGTTGATTCCCAAGGAAAAAGCTTCACCTTCTTAAGCAACTTTGTAGCATATGTTTTTGGCTTATTTTTATATTAGTTTCTTTTTTGGTCAGGTTTTTTGTCACGAATTTTAAAAAACTGCATACTTAAGAAAATTTAAGTCCCAATTTTCCCATTTTAAGATATGCCAAAAACATGGCTGTGGTTTAAGATGGCTGTGGCCCTGTGTTAGCACAGTGGATTGACCTCAGGGGCGTCGTTTTGGGGGGACAAGGGGGCAAGTAGAATGTTTAGTAGTAGTAGCAGTATTGATTATATTTGAAAACTGACAGATTGCGGATTTTTGAAATTCTACAGAAGAAAGTCATTGTCAACTTTAAGTAAATAGTTCTGCTCATTTGTTTCGCAGTTCAAAATGGGGATACTAAGGAAATGACGGTGCTGCCCCAAAGCCTTCATTGTTTTGAAAAACTCGAAAAAAATATGAAAAAAGCATAGCCATTAAGTATGAACAGCCCTAAGATGTTTCCATGGTTAAAAAAAAAACAAGTTTTTACAACTGGAAATAAGGTAAAAAAAAAAAGGAAAAAAGGTAAATGATACGGCATTAGACTTTACAGTCCCTCCTGGCGGTGCTGATTTCCGTTTCTTGGGCCTTGAGCCAGGAAGTGCAATGGGGGGGGCTGGGGGCCAACCATCATGTGCTTTCGCACACCCTTCCTGTTTACCTTCCCCAAATTTCTCCAGGTACCCGTTTAGAGCTGGGTCAACTCTGGCTAAGCTTACAGAGTCACGCCACTGACCTCCGTCCCTAACTGAATAATTGGTTACGCTTGGATTCGAACCCGCGTCCTCTTAGACAAAGGATCCTGAATCCAGCGCACCAATCCACTCAGCCAGGACGGCAGTAAGTAAGGAGCAGCATTAAAACTCAAAACGAATAGAAATTATTCCGTACATCAAGGGGCTGACCCTTTTCTCTTTACCTTGCTCTTTAAGCTAATTTTTTTTAAGAGCTTTAAATTCTAATCGAAAGGTCTTTTTGTTTCAGGAGCCGTTCTTAAACATTGGGACAAACTATTCAACTTTAACGTACGGAGCAAGATATTGAGGAGAGGGGCACCCCCTTTATATACTGAATATCTGTTTGTTTTGGGTTTTAATGTTGTTCCTTATTTTCAGTTGAAAAAACTCGTTTTTAAAATTCAACTTTTAATCGTTTTTCAAATAATTTCGGGAAATCTGGCTCTCAATCCATGAAAATTCCCTTTCCATCACTGAGAACTCCCCCGTAGAAATATTCCCATATAAAATACACATTTCCCTTGTAAAATCTCCTCCGAACAATTCCATTGTCGCAGAAAATCTCCCTCACGGTAAAATTTATTGCAGACGATTCAGCCTGAAAAATCATCTGCAGCATACTCTTAGTTGAAAGAGACTAAAAGTTATAGTCATTTTCTCGATCGCTCTGGAAATCCTCTCTTCCGTGGAAATTTTTCCCGGAAATCCAAACACGCTGGAAATAGCCCCCGGGCAATTTCCTGAAACAATCTACACATAAAAAATTGAACTGACAAAGAAAAAGTAAGACAAATACAATAATTTCGTATCAGATTTGTGACAAATACCCCAATTGAAAAATTTATCCTGAAAAGCTCACCCCCGGAAGTTTACCTCCCCACGGAGTTGTAATTCCTCTGGAGTTTGTCCACATGCAAAATTGAGCTGGCAAAGAGAAAGTGATAAAAATAAAGATAATGTCTCATAAAAGTTTTGTCAAATACCCCCCCCCCCCAGTGTAAAATTTTCCCATCTAAGTTTAAACCCAGATAATTGTCTTTACCCACGGAAAACTTCCCCTATGGAACACCACTGGAAGCACAAAATCCCCCTCCCTAATAATGTCTGTATACATCCCTATAACAAAAACAATGCGTAAACAATGGGCAATTATTATAACTTACAGGCCTCACCCTACAGGCTATGGGGGGAGAGTCATATTACCCCTAAGGGCATAGTTTTCAGATCTTTCAAGTATGTTGAACAAAAGGACTATTTAAAAATTTTGATCGGAAGACTTTGGGAGAAAAGGGCCGTGGGAGGGGGGATAGTTGCCCTTCAATTTTTCTGGCTACTTTATAAAGGCACTAGAACCATTGATTTCCAATGGCAGGCACCCCCTCCTGATATTTTAGGACCACAGTTTCGATACGATTACCCCTGAAAAAAACGCATCCGTGATCTTTCTTCAAGCAAAAAAAAAAAAAATGCGAAATCCTATATTTTGGTCTATAGGAGGCTGAAAGTTTTTTGCTCAAGTTCTCTGATACGCTGGATCAAACAGTAGGTTGTAAGAAGAATGTGGTTCAACCTCGCTTTCTAGGGCTATAATGAAAGAAAGGTTGAGATGGCTAGGTCACGTTCTGTGGATGATGGATGACAGATTGCCGAAGATTGTCCTTTTTGGCCAACTGTCTGGGGCTACACGGAAAGCAAGTCGTTATCGTCTGGGCTGGGAGGATGTAATAGATAAAGATTTAAATGAAATGGGAACTTCCTGGGAGGGTGTAATGAGGGAGGCCTTGAATACATTAGGCTAGAGGAGAGCGTGCGTGGCTTTGTTGGCCTCAGGCGGCTTGATGCTGCATTGAATTATTAGTAGTGGTAGTAGTAGTAGTCTCGGTTACTATTGAGCCGAACCACTTTACTTACACCTCATAACCATGAACTCTTTGATGGTAAGTATCTGCTCGTTTTATGAGGACATAATACCATATCTATTTTGTCCATTATATGTTTTTTTCTAGTTTTGAATTCTAAAACTATTTAGAATTGGTTGGGCAGTCTTTCCATCGCTTGTAGAGCTTCGATAAGAGATCCAAATAAACGACAGAAAACCAAAATTCAATACTTACTATCCAAGAAGTTTTGGAAAACCCACTTAAATGGTTCCATTTCGTGCCAGAGATATATATACTCAGTTTTAATGAAATTTACATCTAAAGAAAGTATGAACTTCGATTTTTATTATTAAATAGAGGATAATTCTCATTTTAATTTTCAGGAATGGGTAGGTCCTAAAAAAATTATAAAATGCTGCAAGGGGAACGTCAAAAGTCCAGATTATCATTTGAACAATTTAGCAGCTTTAGGAGTTCCCATTGGTTGTACCCGCTTTGATTGAAATCTTGCCAACACAGAGCGTTCAATTTCCTTGTTTTCTGAACTAAATTTTATAGTCGAACGTTCTGAATAGGTCATTCACAATTATAGTCGAACTAAATGTTCTGAATAGGTCTTGATGAGGGCTAGTCCCCTGGTGATTCGCTAATGGTCCCTTTGTCTTTGAGACGGAAAGCTGACAATATGGCCCAAAAAGCGGTTTTGAATTCCTAAATCCTAATAAATTAGAATTGATTTCTGATCGCCTTTATTTTAATCTAATGTTTTGCTTTTTCTTGAAAAGTGTCTTTTTATCAAAACATATTCTTTTTTATATAATTTAATACAAAAGCTTAAGAGCATCGACGCTTCAGAAGAAGTTTCCTTCTAATTAGTTTCTCTCTTAGGGAAAAGCATCTTCATTTTTTTTTATTTGCATTGATCAAATAAAACTTGAAAATACCCTATCTTATAAGGAGTTTCTTGTTTTTGGCTTTTATGCTTTCTCTTCAAATAATATTCCGTAGCCACCAGATGAGATTGTATATCTGTACTCTTAAAACATTTAGATGTGAGGCAATGTAAAAAAGGCAGCGTTGTCAGAAATAAGATAGCAAAAGTTAACTGAAGCAATAAGAGGTACATCTCAAACTACAATAAAAAGATGCATATATTGACGAAAGGCTCCTATAATTTGTCCTACGAACCAAAAACTCAGAAACAAAAGACCAGAATATAATTTTCGTTTGAAAAAATAAACACTACAAAAAAAGAAACATCTGAAAAAAGAAGTAAAAAATAAAAGAATTGAATAGTTGAAAATCCAAATAAAAAAATTTGATACACAAAAGTCAAAAACTAATTTTTTTCCCCTACAAATGAATTCATATTATTGAAGTACTTCTAGGGCTTGTTTTTCTGTATTTTATCATCTACTTATTTTGTTCGATCTCTGACCTGGCAGATATCTATGCTAAAACATTTATAGTTTCTTCTTTCATCACAGACTCATTAATTTCTTTTCTTCTTTTCGCATATAATTATTCGTTTGTGACTAACAAGAGTCGTCTAAACTTATTCATAAACTAGAATAAAAGATGAGTCAGTACATTCTAAAAGTGGTTATCCAAAACAAAATACATTCAAAAGATTGCTGTTTTATAACAAATACCAGATTGCTGAAACTTTCAGGAATGATTGGTAGTACATTTTTAACTGTCAATTTGCATTACATTAGTTTTCAGTAGTCATGGCTAATATGAATATTTTCTTTCTTTTTTGTTGATACTTCTTGTTAAGGAAAAATAAAACTTACAGCTCGAAATAAGGATTGTTTTCAGTAAAAATTGAGGCTCTAATATGTACTGGAGTCAAAGAGTCATATTTTCAAATGCGCCTTTGATTGAACATTTTTAAGAAATACCTAATCAAGGTTTCTTTCAGGTTCGTCTTTTGGGATAGAGGACTTTCTCTAACAAATCAGCCTTCTCATCTTCTGGTGCAAATCAGAGACAGTGTGCATTGATTGTAAGTTTTGCCCAATTGTATTTTTTTATTCAGTGACTTTTTGTGCAGTAGTGAGGAAGTTTCTTAGCCTCTAAAACAGAGGCGCCAATTGAGAGTGGGAGATGAAAATTCCACCTGTTTAAAAAAAAGCCTTTTTGATGTTTAAAAAATAAAAACATTAAAGTATTTTTATAGAGCCTAAGACTTTAGCTTAAAGACCGAGAATTGAGCAAGGGACAACGCTCCTCATATACGGAATAATATCCTTTTCCGTAAATGAGGAGTTTGTTTTAATTTTTAGTGTTCCTTCTTACTTTGAGTTTATTTTTTTTTATATTAGCAAGCTTTAATACACATGGACTTTTCTAAAGGTGATGATGTGTCGCTGGAAACGAAATATATGCAGTTTGAAGTGAGAGGCTACCCACTTTTTGCCACCTGTGAACACTTCAGAATACTCAGTCCTCCACACAGTGCTGCCACACATGGCATAGTCCTTGCAAAGTCTGAAACAGTTCCAACACGCCTGACAGACTTTTGCCTCCTTTTGGCACGTGCCACCTAGTTAATGTTAATTTTCAACTTCGACGACCTTTCGCTTTGAAGCTGGTATTTTTAATTAATCGTGTTTGTCTTATTTGTAGCTTGGAGAGGCAACGTCTGGTGTGGATGAAATATTCTTTTGAGTGATCAATTACAAAGATTGTGGGCTTGTTTTAGACCAATTGATATCAGAAGGGAATGAATCATAGAGATTTTGCGGCGATTTTTATTTATTTTTTCTAAAGACGCATATTAAGATTTGTTTTAGCATATGTTTAATTAAACGGAAATGGAAAAGTCATTTAAAAGGCATTAAATCAACTATACAAGCTTTACTTTTGAAGAAGGTTTAATGATCTGTGCTCTATCTCTCTAGAATTTCAAAGATGGAACTAAAATTGGTGTAGAGTAATTTACACCAATTAGGGGTATTTTCCTCCTGATTTTTTTTTTATGAGGAAACTTTTCCTTCTAATATTGTTTAAGCTCCCACTGCATCTGCCTTCAGTCAAAATCTGGTTATGTTGACTTCGTCGGGCTTGAACTAATGGTTTATGCTGTTAAATTCATAACAATTCTCAAATATTTACAAGCTTCTTAGACATTAAATCTCAAATTATGGGTATTTTGCCAGGTCTACCCGAAATAAATTCGATAGCTTAATTGAGGATCTGTAACCCCAACAATGTGCATAAACACTCCCTCAGTGGGTTGTTAAGACTCTTCAGAAAATTATGGCAGCTGAAGCGTAAAGAAACAATTCATGGGGTAATTTTTGATCATAAATTTATAGCTCGTAATGTGGTCTAAATGCATGTGGAGGGTCACTTTTGAGGCCCTTGTATGATTATTCAATTCTTAATTGGTAGTATGGTCTCAATCTATCCGAGGGGTCACTGTTAACTATTCTTTTCTCTTTCAGCCAAATGTAAATTCTTTCAAAGGATTAAAGCAACAGTGTTTTAATGAGCTAATAAGGTCTTATTATTTTCTATTTTTACATACTGACATTATCACCACAATTTCAAGACAATGCATGTAAGCAACCATAAAAAAGTGAATATGAAGGGGGTTTAAATGTAAGGGTGAGCCCTATTTGCAAATCTTCCCTCAACTTTGATTTAGGCATTTCCGTGTGGGCTTTTGGCCTCGATGCTAAATTTTTCGAAAATCTCATACTGCCGACTAGTAAGGTCAAGAGGATGCAAGAAGAATAGGTGCCCTTGCCTCAATTTGAAATGGGGGAACCAGAACAAAGCAGTACCGGTTCATCCCTGTTTTACCTGAATTTCATCCACCTCATACCGCTTAGCGCAATATTTAAGTTTTTAGACCTGAGTTTGGAGATATATTTAATACTCTTACAAGTGGTAGTATTCATACGGACCCCCCGGCCGTGGTACATTCCTATTTCAGCAAGATTCAGGCACACCTTGAAAAACATATTCAGAAGGCGGGAGGTAGGGACAGTATAAAAGCAAATTTCGCACAAAAAATTTTTAAAATGAAAAGACAGGTGATGTGTACTCGTATTCACTAGAAATGAAAATGCAGGCAATTCACTCGGACTTAGATCATTTTGAGTGTGTTCTTTCAGAGTGGGTGGGTACTATTTTGTATAGAGTAGCAAATTGCAATGAAAATGAAGCAGATCAGTTGTTTTATTTATCTAAAATTGAGATTTAAATGTTACAAAATTAAAAAAAAAATGTTTTAAGAGGTGGGAGGGGGAGAGAGGTGTAAATTATAATGCAAATTTGAAGCCTTGTAGAGGTGTACAACTTTTCCGTTTTGTTTTTTTCTTAGAATGCTTCAAGAACTCAGTCCTTTTCGCAGGACACAAACCAGCGGCAAAGGATGTTATTAATATATATTTGGACATTTTGGCAGTTAAAAGGCGTGGGGATGGGGCAAAGTTTCCTAAAGTAGATTTTAACTGTTTAAAGTGGCACCATCCTGTAACACTTAAAGGGATTGAAATTTTTGAGAGGGCTAATAAAAATTTAAAGATTAGGTTGTCAGTAATACAGTATAATAAAGAGTATGAAGAGGGGCAACTCTTAGATAAAAAGGGTTTTTATATTCAGTAAAGGCCCCGTCCATTGAATTGGTGAAACACTGGGTGTGGCTTCACTACGAATATTCAACAGAGCCTGATGCAGTTGGATATTTCTATCTTATTCCCCTCGTCACCAGCTTTTAAATGAGGGTAACAATTATAATAAGGGGAGAACCTGCTACTATTGTCGATTGCGTTTATCTAGATTCTATAAAGAGTTATAATTGAAATACCACTTGAGGCACTGCATGCTTCATGGGTGCCAGTCCGTGGAGACGGTTTTGGGAGATAATACCGTCTTGGGGCTTACATTTTTTAGAATTTACTCCTGCAGAGCGACAAGGTAGAATTTGACATCGAGGCCAAACTCATGGATATGTTTCATCCATCAAACTTGAATCGTTTTAAAGGGAACGAACTCTTTGCAGTCTTTTATTCCCAATGGAAAAGAGACTCGTGTAATACTATGCAATTATCATTGGTATTTGAGACATTGGGTGGGAGATACTGTGTAGGCAAACTATAGTTGCACATATTAAAACAGATAATAAGTCAATTACACGGCTACACAATACAAATCACCCAATGACTGTATCACCAGAAGACAAGTTGGCAATTAAAAACAATTGTTTTAGGTGTGCAGGAAAAAATTTGCTGAGGGTAGTGGGGATATGGCAGTCCGTGACCATGATCACTTAAGTATTCCTATTTTATGGGTAGGGAGTATCTTTCGGGGGTCACCAATAAATCTTGTAATGTAAATGTTAGGCAACAATACTTTCTGCCGAATTACGTGCAAAATTCCAACTATCATTTGAAATTTATAATATCAGCATTGGCACGTTTGCGGAAAGCTGAAGTTTTAGATGGTGCATGGGTAGATGGTTTTTTCTTATAATATCATACCAAGATCATCTGAGAAGTTGTTGATCTTAGAATTCAAATGAAAAACACAGGAATAATAATACGTACTTAAATAAATCCTTTTTATATTCCTATAGTTTTTCCCCTAATCCCCATGTCAGTTAATTCAAGTTAAAAAAGCAATGATATCAATAGTGTCCTCCAGCTCAAACAGCACTTTCCAAATGATGATATGTATGATTTATTAACATGCAAGGGTCTTTTCAAATATTAGTACTATAATTCCACTTCGTGGCTAATTGATGAAAAATTGTGCTCATTGAAGCTTCTTATGATTCACTTCACAATCCTCAATTCGCCAATGCCGACTATGAATTTGCTAAGAAAGTTTGGGCCAAGGAAGGGTATGCCATGTGAGGATTACAAATGGCTGGACAATCCATCTGCTCCAAATTTCCCCTATATTTATACTGGTTGAGGATAATGCACCATAAGGATGGTTTTTCGAAATTGATGGTGAAATACCAGTGGAACTCCACGGTTCGATAAAAGACTTTGTTTGTCGGTGCATAAACAAACCGGTGCCAGGGAGTCATCGAGTCCCTATAAATCATCTTTTGGTGGAGGAAGGGGGTATGCAATGGACACTTTCAAAACAAAATCTTACTGTTGACCTTCACTTGAAGCAGAATAATGTGGTACATTACGTTCTTTTGCGGTTGTTGCTGCCCAACGATTTCAAGATTATAAAGATTCATAGAGCCCTCCAGTCTGATCAGAAGCCTTATATGAAGACGCCTATTAACAAGCTGGTCAAGCTTGAGCAAAAGCAAAGGTAAAAAAATAGATCTTTAAACTCATTTTGAATCCAGCCATTGGTAAAATCTGCGACAGATAGCATAATAAGAGTAGTTGTGACGTTGTGACCGACTCAAAAGAATGTTTCCAAACCATTACATATTTAATATTCACATTGTGCACGATTAAATACTCAATATAGTCCTCTTATATAGAAAAAAGAAGCATGGTTTTAAAAAAACATTGCCGCTGGCAGTACCAAAATGAATATTAAAAGAAAAATCATGTTGGAATTTATCACAATACGTGTAAGCTGCAATGGCTAGGGAGGGACGACTTCAAGGCACGGGCCACCTAGTTAATGTCAATTTTGCATATTAGATCTCTAATGGACTACACCAGTTGAGAAGATTTCATTTACCTATAGCTAGTGAAATGCCAGGCCCCAAATAAATTATTGTTTTTAAAATATTGGACGCGGAGCGACTAGATATCCAAGGGTGTATGTGCAGGTCCGAAGGTGTACAGTGTGAGAACAAACAATGACGATACTGAAAAAGTATTCAAAGGGGTGCCTTCACACTATGTAAAGGAAAGTTTCAATTCGAGTGATTATAAGAAATTTGTAGAAAATATTCTAGTTAAAAGAGCAAAGGTTGTGACCATAACCCCTTTAAAATTTAGAAACTATACAGTTTGTGTAGAGAAAAATGCCATTTCGATAATATCGGATAAAGTTTATTTGCGCGTGTACGGCGTGAAACTACTACAAAACGGTCACTACCTTACTTCAGATTGAGACTTATTTGTATAGTACAGAAAGCGTCTTAGTCTGGAGAAAGCTCAATCCTTAGTGGAAGGGGAGTCCGATCAGTTTCCAGCTCAGCAATGTGTGTTTTCTCCTGATTTTCTTGTGTTTTTTACATGTTTTTTTCTAGTCGTTTTCTAATGTTTTTACATTTTTCTTATTTATTTATATTTATATATTTTAATTTTTTGCGCAAAACTGAATCAATGTTTAAAAAGTGCTAACTATTATGCTATGAATATACCATCACCTCCCCGTGCCAACGAAGTTGGCTTCGCCCAGCTGCAGTTCTGGCCACCGATTCCTTCGTTCGTGTCTGGTCCTCCGGGTGGGACCCATTTTAAGTACCTTTTTGATGGCCTAGGGTTTTTAAGTGCCTATTTTATGTTGTTTGCACTATCTGTCAACATGCTCAATTGTCTATTTTATGTAGATATGTTGTTTATATGTGTAAATGTGTTACGGATTTGTTTATGTATGTATCGAAAAAGTATTTATTCTATTTTTTAACTATTTATTCAGCCGATTGAGGCTAGGTTCGGTTTGTTAGGAAAATAACTCTAAATTGTGACGACATATTCTTAGAAAATCCTAAAAATATCTATTATTGCCATAGTGTGTGGCAAGTGTTATATGATAACATAAAGAGTATTGCAAAAGACGGAAAGTTCATACCTGGACTTGTAGTGTTTAATATTGTTGAACCAAACTCGATGTTGATTATTGTTGATTTAGCTGAATCCATTCAAGAATGGTCTCAAAAGATCTTACATTTATTCACGGTTCATTCTTTTCATAAAAAAAAATTCTTAACTGTTGTTCTCCATAACCTCTTTCATGAGTGCAAATGTATGAGAACATTTGTATTGAATTTTACATACTATAGCATCTTCAGGGTTGTTTGCGATTCAAGATATCTTTAACTTTAAACAAGCAAATCTATCCCGCTTAACCAACATTTCTACTCTCGGACTACAATCAAGCTACTAATAATTCTTATAGATACATTCTATTGGATCTCAATTGAAACACACCTGAAAAGTTAAGTGTGGTCACTGATATTTTTTACAATAAAATTACAGTGTACTTATCCGTGATTATTAAAAAAAGCTCATGAGTCAGCACCATGAAACTGAAGAAACTAAATGAAAACAGACATTTATTTTCTGTCCTAGGTAATTCAAAGCCGCGGCTTAGGAAGGCTATGCTCAAACATAGTATTGACACTGACTTCATTAATCTTCTATCTAAGCTTTGTTTAAATTTAGCTAAAGGTAATATTCATTTGTCAAAAAGTGTTAGGCAACAGACAAAGTAACATCGTTCACTTGTACTTGCCCTAGCTTGCAAGAAGAAAGGAAAATGTTTTAAAAGAAAACGGCCCTTTGAAGTAGTCGGCAGTTGCTTTTCAAAGCTACTGCAAATAATTGCAGGATTTTGTAAACACTATTCAATTGATGACTAAAGCTTAAAAATTGACGCCAATGGAAGTCACTCTTTCACTAGAGTACCTCGAAGATAATCTTAATAAATTTATTAACAATGAAACAATTGCCGAGGATGATAAATTAATTTTTCTTCAAAATGTCCTTTGACGCGTCGAAAAGCATAAACCCTGTCATGAAAGACAGCTCAAAGTCGCTACTCAAACTTCCGAAAGTTATGAAAACGCCAAAACAAGAATAGATCTAAGCTTCATCTAAATCATCTAAATCATCAATCTAACGCTTCATCAAGTGTTGTAGACTTAGTGCCTCATTAGTATCGTAAAAAAGTAACCAACTCTTAACTTATCTCGCTATAAATGACTTGTAAATATTGACGACAAAAAGAATGAAGTTATAATCCAGGGCAAGAGTGACAGTCTAATTGATTTGATATCAGATTTAATTTCGTACAAGACTTGAATGAGCTGATTGTCATTTGTATAAATTTTTAAAGTCATCAAATTTTCCAAAAAGTCTTGTTGGGAAAAATCAAATATTAAAACATTTAAGACAATTTGGAGAAATATCAAAAGAAATATCGTTTTCGGAAGGCACGATGACTTAGGGTGATTACTTAAAAAGTATTAAACGAAAGCGTCTTTCCACCACATTAGTATGCAAAAGGGTAGCGGACGCTTCACACCGCATTTATATTCGAAATGGCCCAAGTTTAAATTTTTTTATGAAAACAGTGGTGAAGTGGGAAGTTTAAATTCTCCCATCCCACTTTCTAAAGTCGTAGGAGTTGACAAGAAGTTGGTGACAGAGTATTTACAGAATAAACCCAGGGACAATCTTCATCAAAATCTTAGAGTTCGCGGTAATCATTATTGAAATACTTTAGCCTTTTTACCCTTGCATATATTACAAGCAGGTCTTTTGACGCTAGACAAGATTCCAAGATGTCATAATAGCCAATACAAGTACATTTTCTTGCAATCAGTGTTTTTATTCGCTAAGCATGTTCAGTTCCATGGCGTTCAAAAAGAGGCAATGAAGTTGATAGAGCCCTTGAATCTATCTTTGAATAAGGTTCTTTATAGAGCAATCCGAATGGACCCGGGGATTAAATTTGTTAGTCCATATGTAAAAAGGTTTTATTTAAATGTTATACAATGCTCAGTCATGATCATAGAGGCAGCATTGGTTGAGTGGTCGATAAAAACAATTAGACTTTTATTTCAAGATATTGTACATTGAAAAATACTACTGCTTTTATTCAAGATTTATACAGCATCATTTTGACTTGGAATCAAAGTCCTCATCGATTGCTGCCCAACCATAGTCCTCTTGAAGTTAATCACAGCAGCAATACACTTGATATATTTTGTACAAAGTATTCCAGTGAAAATATTGTGAAAAAGAAATTTAATGTCGATGATATTGTTCAAATCAATTGAACAAAGTAATATTTTTGAAAAGGGGAATTCCTTGTGGTCCATGGAACTTTAAAGTGTCAAAAGTCTCAGACACTAGGCCTGATGAGTAGGATCTACATGATATGAAAGATGACGAGATTCATGGCGATTTTTATGATTCTTAATTTCAAAAAGTCAGAAATAATGGAAAATACCTAATTCAGACGATATCAAAGACTCGAGTTGACAACGGTAAGAGACAGATGCTTTTTCGCTGGCTGGGATACAACTCTGATTTTAATTCTTGGATTGCCACTGAAGACGTTCACAATGACTAAAAAATTTTATGTGACATTCATGTTCAATGTCTCTTTCAAATTCTATGATGATTTGAATAAAACAAGCGATTTTTGGACAAATATAAACCCAGGCATCAAATATGGGGGAAGTATTAAGTTGCTTTTGATCTTAAAAACAGATATGATATCCTAAGAAAAGATCTTACGTATGATATAAAAGTAAAACCCTTTTACTTCTCTGACATGAATCTGGTGGGAAATTCAGACTCTGATGATTTTTCCTTTCTTATTATACTTTACCAGGAATAGAGCAATATGCATGAGTATTTTGAGCTATGAACGAAAAGTTGCAAGTCTAAATAAGAGCCAAGATCTCATATAGCACTTGTGATTAGGTCAAAAGAGCCAAGAGCCAAGAGCTCATATGGCACTTGTGACAAGGTTGGAACCTAAAATTAGACACAGTACTCCGGCTTCAAAAATTTTCTTTTCCCGCTGTACCCCACAATGTTCCTGGAGGACATCCGAATTAAAAATGGAGCAGCTGAGACATGACATCTATCTATATATCAGGTTTCATTAAGATCCGATCGCCCATTTGTGAGATAAACAAACCTCATTTTTCACGATTTCCCCTCCCTCTAGCATCCCCCACCACATGGTTGAGTCGGGGAAACGACTGTTATCCAGACAATTTGTGCAGGTCTGCGTCACAACCACCAAATTTTCATCGTTCTAGCACTTCCACAAGCACCGAACTCACCAAAGCACTGGAAATCCACCCCAGCTCCCCCAAAGAGAGCAAGTCCGGTCACATTCTGTCAATCACATACATAAGACTTGGGCTAATTCTTCCCACTAGTTTTCATCCCTATCTTTCCACTCTAAGTGATTTCAAAAATTTTCGGTTTCCACCTCCAACCCCCCCCCCCCCCGATTTTTCGGTCCCCGACCGGATCTCCCCGATCCGGTCTAGATTTAAAAGAAAAACTGTAATACAAAAGTTGCTTCTAAATATCAAATTTCATCAAGATTTGATTCTCCATTCGTAAGTTAGAAATACCTCATTTTTTCTAATTTTTCCGAATTAATCGTCCTTTCACTCCCCCAAGATGGCCCAGTCAGGGAAGTGACTATTTCTAAGTTAATCTGATATAGTCTCTGATGCACCAGTCAACTTTCAACGTCCTAACTTGTCTGGAAGTGCGTGAACTAGCAAAATCACGACCGACAGACAGAAAGACAGAGTGGCAGACAGACAGAAACTGCGATCGCTATATGTCACTTAGTAAACACCAAGTGCCACGAAAAGGATGGCTTCACATTTAGCTATTCAACATAACAGAGGTGAATTAAAATTATCAACCCATTTGAGATTGAAAAAATTTCCCTCAGTGAGGATTTACGGGAGTTCCTCAGTTTTTCAGATCGTATTGATAAAGCAAAGAATTTTAGAAGCATGGATCATCTTATCAATACAGACTATGTACCTGACTTCTCCTTGGACAATCGAAAATTTCTTTGCGCATCCTTTGTTGAAACATCGGGACTCGGTAATCCAATGTCCCCCTTCTGCGTATTCTTGAACAAAAAACCAGTCACGAACATGTTCATCATTTTAATATAAAGCACTTTCAATATATTTCATTCAACACTTCGTATTTGAAGCTCTGTCAGTTAACATTAAGAAGTGAATTAGGGGATCCTCTAACAATAACAAAAGGTTTAGCTGTGATTACCTGTCATTTCTAACCCATTCAGTGACATGGCTAATTGAAAAATACTTTTGTTTTCCTGACAACAATTGTTATGCTGCTACTCCTGGAGTACGACAATTGGGTAATGGAATGGACTATTACAGAAGCCGTTTGTCAGTGTCAGCTTATGGTCTCAGCACTTAGTTTGCAAAGCTGATTCGCTCTGCATTACTCCTTACTACAGAAATACACTGCACAGGTTGGCGCAGATTTTGTATCCTCTAAGCTACTCAATTGGGACTCTGGTAAGAAATTTAAAGAAAGTATATCATAAAATCTCAGGTCCAGCGCAAGATTCCTCAGCGAACGAATGATATCAAGAGAAAAATTCATAAAGGGCAAGAAACACCTCATCACTCATGAGTCTCAACTCAGGCCGGAAGCATAAATCCTCGCTCTTGTCAAAGAAAAAAGAAGTAAAAATTAAAAAAATTTTAATCGAAAAAAGATTTCATTTCCTAGAAATGGTGTATCTATAAAATTAAGAATATCATCTTTCAATCAACTTATCTCTAAATCTTTTCAATGCAGAAAATATTGATGTGAGTATAAAACGTGGTTACTACGAATAATTTTATCCGCAACAATTGCTCTCTGAAAATTTACATTTTCAAATTTATTCCAATGAAGGTTGTTTCATGGATTTGACTTCCACATTTATAGGTTTGCGTGTCAAAAAGTCTAACAGTGAAAAATCAAGTGTCACACAAGTGTTCCACATTTATAGGTTTGCGTGTCAAAAAGTCTAACAGTGAAAAATCAAAATCAAATAAAAAAAATCACCTCAGCGAACGAATGAAATCAAGAGAAAAATTCATAAAGGGCAAGAAACACCTCATCACTCATGAGTCTCAACTCACGCCGGAAGCATAAATCCTCGCTCTTGTCAAAGAAAAAAAGAAGTAAAAATTAAAAAAATTTTAATCGAAAAAAGATTTCATTTCCAAGAAATGGTGTATCTATAAAATTAAGAATACCATCTTTCAATCAACTTATCTCTGAATCTTTTCAATGCAGAAAATATTGATGTGAGTATAAAACGTTGTTACTACGAACAATTTTATCCGCAACAATTGCTCTCTGAAAATTTACATTTTCAAATTTATTCCAGTGAAGGTTGTTTCATGGATTTGACTTCCACATTTATAGGTTTGCGTGTCAAAAAGTCTAACAGTGAAAAATCAAGTGCAGCGAGGGCTTATCCTATGAAAATGGCGTACTACACATTTGTTTAGGCAAATAATTGTCTACATAAATGGAACGCTGGTGAGAAAAAGCAAAAATCTTTCAAAATTTGTAAGTTATATATAATTCATGTTGATGAATCGAATGTCCCATAAGCTTTTGAGAGGTATGGCTATTGGGTATGGATATAAAACGGACAAGAACACTAGCAATATACTGAGAGATGCGACAACTAAAGATTTACACTTGGTTGGGAAAATAAATCATGAGATATTTAATATACGTCAATGATGGCCTTTGAACGTTAACATTAATATAAAGATATAACTTGCTCAGTCCAATTTTATTTTTTAAAAAGTAGCTGCACTGCAGCCAATTTATCTGTCTCTGTCACCTCGGCAATACTTCATGTACGAAAACAAAAGGTTATGAGTTTTGTTACTTTGGCAACTGAAAAATTCAGAGCTGTTGGAAATCGTTCCTCATGCAGTTACGAATCAACGACATATTGCTATGGGTAAACGTGCCTTTACTAATTCATCATTTATCAATGGTAAAATTCCTTCATAACTGGCATTGGCATTTCCAAAGAGTGCTATTGTCGTTGAACAAATTCTCCACATAAATCTTAAATTTTTGGACTTTCATCTCTTGTAAGTAAAGTAAACGGAATTCTACTCTACAATTTATCCTTTGATAATCCTACAGGACCTTATATGAATTGACGATGCAATCCCTAGAAAAAAATTTAAAACTATTTGAAAATAGCATAACCGAAGAAATGTTTGCAAAAACTCATGGTATCAGTGTATTGGATTTGTCCGGTACTCAAGATATAACTACTGTTCAAAAGGGCACAGTCGTCTAGAGTATCCCTTTGCAGAAACATTGGAGGAAAGTATTGTTTTAAACTCGCTGAATCAATGTGAAACCTATTGGGAAATTACCCCTGATGGCAGTGTTCAATTAGACTTGGAACCATGAACACAAATCAAATAACCAACGTTTTCAATTTGGATCCAAATACAAATCTTATTGCATTCCACCTGATTTCATCGACCTTATTCGAATACCCTTATCGCTTTTAACAGCATCCCATCAAATGTTAAGATTTATCATCGACCCGATACCTTTCAAACAGCGAAGAATGATGAGTTTGTTTTTATCTTCCTGGTCTTCTGTATTCGTTCTCCGTGCTTCACATTAAAAACTTTCTTGAGCAAAGTGGAAAATCTATTATTAAGAAAAGGTAGCGAATACAAGATTTATCAACCAAAAGCTGTGGTTTTTGTGTCCTATTATATTTTATTTTTCGATGTCACGGGTGTACTTACTGTGAATTTCCTAACATTTATGGTATTAATCCTCGATTGAATGACTTTCTAGTTGAAATACCATTTCCTACCTGTATAATATAAATTTCAGTGCTCCAAGATTGAAATGCTTTAAAAATGATTGTAAATTTGTTTATTACAAAATTTGTTAATAAAACTTGTATGTACAAAATTCTTTTTCCTTTTGATTTCTTTTTTTAAGTATAGGTAATTGTCAGAAACGATAAGTTTCGGCAGCTTATGAGAATTCAACTTGTGTTCCTCTTGGCATGCTAAGTCATGGTCACATTTTCTACTACATAATGTTACTCTATCTTTATTGTATCTCTTTTTAAAGTCAATAATACTGTTTTAATTCATATTATAAAATTCACATGTTTCAGTTCGCTTATTTGAAATTGCGCACACTAAAGTCTCGTATGATGAACCAATTTCTGTAACAACTAAGTAAAAGTCCGTAGGTTTATAATTGTAGTTGCCTTTATCTTCACGGTGATGTATAAAAAACCATACCTACCGATCCATATTTTCCTATTGATCCATAGGCCGAGAAAATATGGGAGGATTTTCTAAAATTTCGACTTATTTCTTGTTGCCATGCAAAATGGCAATCTAGGTAGTAGCTGACAGCAAAATCATAATTTTATTTGGTTTTGTTTCAATTAATATATCAATAAATTGAGTAAATACATCTGGGCTATGACGTAAAAGTTTCATGCTTAAGGCGATTGGAGACCACGGAATCAAATGGAGAGGAAAAACGCTCCTGGACTTAGATCATGCTGATGATTTAAGCATATCAGATGTACGTGTGAGAAAAATGAATGAATTTTTAGATGTTTTGCGAGTTCAGGGTGCTAGAATAGGCTTGAAAATTAATATGAAGAAGACGTAAGTCACTGAGGCTAGGAATAAGTGAAGATGAAAAGAAGACGTTGAGTAACGAAAAAAATTGATCAGGCTGGCAGCTCCGCTTACCTTGGTAGGCTCAGGTTGTTTTTTTTACAGTTAAAAAAAAGTTTGGAAGAATAGAAAGATAAGTCTGCAAACCGAGATTGGATTGCTGGAAGCTACAGTAATGACAATGGTCAAATAGAGCTCTGAAGCATGGGTGCTCCGAAAAGCAGATGAAAACTTACTAAATGTTTTCCAGAGAAATTGCCTACGGATTGTTCTGGGCACCCGGCTGACTGACCATATTATAAACAGTAGGTTGTACAAAAAATGTGGTTCAATCCCCCTTTCTAGGGCTGTAATGAAAGAAAGGTTGAGATGGCTAGGCCACGTTCTACGGATGAAGGATGACAGATTACCGAAGATTGTCCTATTTGGCAAACCGTCTGAGGCTACACAGAAGGCAGGTCGTCCTTGTCTTGGTTGACAGGATGTCATTAATAAAGATTTAAAGGAAATTGGAACTTCCTGGGAGGGAGTAAAGAGGGAGGCCTTGAATAGATTAGGTGGGAGGAGGAGCGTGCGTAGCTGTGTTGGCCTCAGGCGGCTTGTCGCTGCAGTGAGTCATTAGTAGAGGTAGTAGTATAGTCCAGAGACGGAGGTTGATTTCTCATTACATCGTTAAGCACTTTTTGAGAAAATATTTTCCTTCGAAGAGATAACTCTATAAAATCTTCATCTGGAACTAAATATTTCTCCAATTTTACTAGATTCTGTAAGACTTTTTGTTTCTCAAATCTAGTCATTTTGAATCTTGACACTCTCACCACCAATTATAGACTAATAAAAGAGCTCGTTAGTTGCAGGCTTACTTCTTTTTTATAGATTGATCCAGATTTTTGTCTTCAGTATATTTCATTAATGTATTTAATTCGTCTTGTAATCTTTGTATATGCATGATATTCACTTTTGCTGCTAGGCATGACTGTTATTCGGACTTGAGTTTGCTTAGTGATATAGCATATCTTGCAAATATCTCGTCCAGTTCTAGGGTTAGCCGGCAACCCCTTGTAATTTCTACTGCAGCATTAGGCAACCTAGTTTTAATTTCACCATTGTTAGCATATTCAATTTTCAATAGAGTAAGAGCATCCACTACTAGAGAACAATATCCTTGATGTTAATACGCTGAACTCTTTTTCAATATTGAAGCAAAGTCACACAAGATTGCGTCTCCCTCGCCAATATCAATGGATGAGGATCAATTTTTTTTACAGCCAGGACTTCCTCGCTAGAATAATGGACTCTGACGCTCCCTTTGACATAAAAAGCATGGTAATCTTGAAGTAAGGAAGCCCTGGCCCTCCCAGGCTTGAAAAAAAGAAACTGTTATGTAAGAGACACCTGCATCTCTTATAAATATTCCCTCTGACGTAATATGCAAGCCCTCTTATGTATATATACTAGAAAAGTGCACTATAGTAATCCGTCAGACCCAGAAGAGCATTATAACGTCTTGAGGGACTAGTAGCTCCAATAGTTTACCCCCTATCTGTCCAGTGAAAAGCAGAGGGGCATCAATACTTCCTCTAAAAGATGCTCGGAATCTGAAGAGGCACAAATATAGAGAGGGGCAAGAGTTATGGAAGAGCTTACAGCCGGCAACATATAATTCTAAGATTCAAACATTAATTTCTTAGCGTCTATATGTTGTATACAGTTTAACCATCTTTACTTCTCTGAAGACATTAAATGCTGTGAATATTGGTCAAGACATAACTTGCGGCGTTCCTTGATAAGTGGGACCTTTTAGATAACTGATATGAGTTCTACCGGGTTATAAATCAGCAGCCATGGTCATTTATCAGTCGGACAAGTGGTTAGAAGCCAAAAAAAATAGTCCAAATTAATACTGACTGTAAATGCAACGTTGCCTTTTTTGTTACCGGAACTGGTACCCTAGAGACTACATAGAAAACTTTTCAGTCATTCTCCAGCTCTTAACTACTTTTAAACAACTCCAAAGCCGTAAGAATTATAGACTTTTTTCTACTATCCTATTTGGAGACAGCTCTAAGAAATAAGAGCATTTTTCCTAGCGCATCAAAACAAGAGAAAGGTAACGGAACAGGAATATTACAGTGGCAACAATAAATAACTCTTTTCAAGTTTAATTGTTGAAAAACCCATGTCATGTAGCCTTTAATTAAAACAAAAAGCGTAATTACAAGAGAATTATTTCCATTTTAAAGGTACCTCATCAAACTTTTCGAAATGGTTTTTAGAACCTGAAGTTCTTAAGGCTTAATCAAAAAAAAAGGAAAAGAAAAAAAGATTGATATTTGCTCAACACGACACTTAGAAGGAATTTCCCTAAAGTCATTTTATCAAAATTCTGTCAAAAAGTCTTTAATCTTGGTTTTCTTAAACATTTCTAGTTCTCTGCCTCTTACAAATATTTTCAATTTTCTAATGTATCCAAGCATATCCCATCAAGAATTTTATATTCTTTAGAAACACTGACAGCAAATGAAGACATGAAAATATATTTTCTGTCTAGGAGATTGTCTGCCTGATACAGCGGAGAATTTCAGGATCAACACATTGCTCTTCTGAGATTGATTTTAGCAGATGAATTTGATAACAAATTAAGAGTTTAAAGGTCAGAAGTTCACCACACCAGGAGTATTTATCAATGGATAAAGGCATTTTTTAATCTATTTATCAGAATTATTTTTTTATTTATCAAGTCAAAAAAATGGGTCTGAGCATTTGGTCAGTCCTTGTATATTATACAATTTTATGTTCCTATATAGGCTATTAGTTATCATATCATTAGTTATCAGCCTGTGATTGTTCTACCTTTTTGCAATTTTTTTATATTTGTCCATTTATATGTATTATTTTTTTAATATTTATATCGTCTAAAAAGCAAAGGTCCGAGCCTTTGGTCAGTCCTTGTAAATTATACAATTAGGCCTAACTATCCATTAGAAAACCTAATTATTTTTTGAAAATTATTGCATTTTATTTTTAACTGATTTTTATTCTTTTATAGTTTTTTTCCATTCTTGTTCTACGAAATGCACGAATATTAGGCTATAACTCATTATATTCCTATATAGGCTATTACTTATTATGTCATGACACTGTAATTGTTCTTTCTGTACTGCTTCTTGCATATAATATATATATATATATATATATATATATATATATATATATATATATATATATATATATATATATATATATATATATATATATATATATATATATATATATATATATATATATATATATGTATATATATATATATATATATATACAACAAATGAATACGGATTGACAGTTTAACAAATACAGATATTCTGAAAGTCCCAATAATTTTCGATTTATTAAAGTTTTAAACGAGAAAAAGTTTATAATGTTTTCAATAAAGTGCACATTATGTAGGAACAGGTGGTTTTAGCCCTGCTCCTTATTATGTGGGTTCTAGCCCGTTTTGAGTTTGACTTGGTTTTATATTTTAACCAAATAAAAAAACAAATGCTCAACTAAAATTAAGGAGCAACTTTAAAACTTAAAACGATAATTATTTATTCCATATATGTGGGGAATGCTCAATCCTCAATCCCCTTTTATTACGCTAAAGTTTCTTAGTGCTTTTAAACAAGCTTCTGAATCTAATCAAAAAAGACTACATTAAAGTCCGCATTGCATGTCTTTGGGGGAATAAGGTGTGTAGGGGACGCCTTCCCTCCAATCGCTAATGACTATTAAAAGGGCACCAGAACTTTTAATTTGCAATCGATTGAACGCTCCCCTCCATGTAGAAGCTGCCGTAGAAGTTTCTACGGCTCCTCTCCATAGTAAAACAAACATAGCCAAAGCAACAACGATGACACAGAGCACCCACTGCGCTCTTTACATAGGTAGCCCAATTGCGCTGCTCATGATTCAGTCCCTTGGTGAGTTTACAAGACCACAGCTGCTTTCAAAAGGTTGAATTTCTAAGATCATAGAATTTGATTGAACGTAAATCGCCTTAATGTTGAAACTATCTGTCTCTTTATTAATTGCCAAGTCCCATAATTTTTATTTCTATGGCTTCCCTAAGTGGTTGAGTAAAACCTTTCTCTTCAAAATTGCTTTAGCTTCTTCAAATTTAACAGAATGGTCAAAGTAAGCTGAGAACCTTCACAGCTAGAATTGTGATATGAAAGAAAAACAATAATAAAAACACTTAACACTACAAGGGGAAAGAAATAGCTATGACTATCAGTGAAATATTGCTACTACTACTGCTAGATGTGCACCAGACCGCCTGAGGTCAAGACAGCTAGGCCCGCTCTTCCTCCATCTATTTAATACATTTGGTATATAAATCTTCTCCAAAAGTTTAAATTTCCCTTAGATCCTTCTCTACGACCTCTTCTCACCCGATCTGGGGACGACCTGCTTTTCGTTTGGCCCTTGGGGATTCGCCGAAATAGACACACACGTATTATTTGGAAACTATATAAAGAAAAGAAAAAAAATCGTATGAAAGCCTGAAATTTTAAAGATTTATACCCCTGATGTTTCCATTTTAAATTTACCTGATCAAAATTTTTGAAATGGTTGTCAGAATCTGAAGTGCTCAAGGCTAAAGCAAAAGCAAGGAAAAGAAAAAAAATTGATATTTGCTCAAGACGAGACTTAATAATAAATTCCCCAAATACATTTTTATATATTCAGCTGCAGGCAAGAACATAAAGTAAAAAACCGAATGCAAATTAAGGTTCTAAAGACAAGTATTTCTAAAGACAAGTATTTCTTTTTTTTCCACCCAGGACTGTGAAAGTAGTTTCTGAAAATTCTTTAGATTTCTAATCTTACAAATAAATTAGGCTGATCTTTTCATGCTTCTTTAAGTTTCTTGAAAATTAATCAAAATTCAATCATAAAGTCATAAATCTTGGTTTTCTTCCAAATTTCCATGTTCTCTGCCTCTTATAAACATTTTCAATTTTCTAATATATCCTAGCATATTCCATCAAGAATTTTATATCCTTTAGAGGCCTTGATAGCAAATATAGACATGAAAATAATTTTTCTGTCTAGCAGATTGTCTGCCTGATACAGCGGAGAATTTCAGGACCAACACATTACTTTTATGAGATTGACTTTAGCAGATGAATTTGATAGCAAATTAAGAGTTTAAAGGTCAGAAGTTCACCACACCAGGAATATTTATCAATGGATCAGGGCATTTTTATAATCTATTTATCAGTTTTTTTTTTAATATTTATCAAGTCAAAGAACAAGGGTTTGAGCATTTGATCAGTCCTTGTAAATTATACAATTTTATGTTCCTATATAGGCTATTACTTATCATATAATGAGCTTGTGATTGTTCTACTTTTACTACCTTTTACATAGTATATATATATATATATATATATATATATATATATATATATATATATATATATATATATATATATATATATATATCAAACAGTTCGTGGTAACGAACTGTAGTAAGGAGTGACCCTGCTCAATAGTAACCGAAACTCTAAAAAATGGAATTTTGATACCAATAGTTACATACAAAAAATCGCATTTTAGTGCTGATTTTAAATATATAATTTTCATCAAGATTAGTCTTTCCTATCAAAAGTCACGAGCCTGAAAAAAATTACTTCATATTAGAAAATAGGGGGAAACACCCCCTAAAAGTCATACAATCATAACGAAAATCACACCATCAGATTCAACGTATCAGAGAACCTCATTGTAGAAGTTTCAAGCTCTTATCTACAAAAATGTGGAATTTCGCATTTTTTGCCAGAAGGCAAATCATGGATGCGCGTTTATTTGTTTGTTCTTTGTTGTTGTTTTTTCCCAGGGGTGATCGCATCGACCCAGTGGTCCTAGAGTGTCGCAAGAGGGCTCATTGTAATGGAAATTAAAAGTTTCAGTGCCCTTTTTTAGTTACCCCAAAAATTGGAGGGCACCTAGGCCCCCTACCACGCTCATTTTTCCCCAAAGTCACCGGATCAAAATTCTAAGATAGCCATTTTATTCAGAATAGTCGAAAGAATTAATAACGATGTCTTTGGGAACGACTTACTCCCCTAAGTCCCCGTGGGAGGGGTTGCAAGTTACAAACTTTGACCTGTGTTTACATATTGTAATGGTTACTGGGAAGTGTTCGGACGTTTTCAGGGGGATTTTTTCGGTTTTGGGAGGTAGGAGTTGAGGTGGGGGTGGGGCTACGTGGGAGAATCTTCCATGGAAAAACTTCTCATGGGGGAAGAGACTTCCAATGAAGGGGGTGCAGGATTTTCTAGCATTATTTAAAAAAAACAATGAAAACATTAATATGAAAAGTCTTTTTCTACTGAAAGTGAGGAGCAGCATTAAAACTTAAAACGAGCAGAAATCATTACACATATGAGGGGTTTACCTCCTCGTAATACCTCGCTCTTTACGCTAAAGTATTTTTAGTAATTTCAACAATTTATTCTACGGCCTTTGTGATTCAAGGGTCATTCTTATGAAATTGAGACAAAATTTAAGCTTTAGTGTAAAGAACGAGGAATCGACGAGGATGAACCCCTTCATATACGCAATAAAAACATACGAATATAAAAGTTTGTTACGTAAGTTAATTCGTAAATTACGTATTTTTTTTAATAGTGAAAATGTTTGTAAAAAATTAAAAGTTCTCTTTGCCTTTTTAAGTAATCAAAAAATTGTAGGGCAACTAGGCTTCCTCCCTCGCTCCTTTTTTCTCAAAATCTTGCATTCAAAACTACGAGAAAGCCATTTAGCCAAAAAAAATTATATTTTAATTATTTATGTTCGGAGAGCCAAGGTCAAAACATCCATTAATTAAAAAACGTCCAGAAATTAAATAAAAAACAAGTTTTTTTAAATGAAAGTAAGGAGCGATGTTAAAACTTAAAACGAACAGAAATTACTCCGTGTATGAAAGGGGCTTTCCCGCTTCAACGCCCCGCTCTTTACGCTAAAGTTTTTTACTATTTTAAGAGGTAGAGTTAAGAGAAAGAGTCAAACTTTAGCGTAAAGAGCAAGGCGTTGAAGAGGAAAAGCCCCTTTCATATATGGAGTAATTTCTGTTAGTTTCAAGTTTTAATTTCGCTCCTTACTTTCATTTAAATAAACTTGTTTTTATTTATTCAATTATAATGACGAAGACAACACTGCCTTTTCATAATACAACTACAGAAGAGAGAATAATGAGGACATTTTTCCCAAGACAGTGAACCAACAACAGTGACATAAATTTGTTTAAAAAACAATTTACGTGTTGTATCCACAAGTAATTTAAGTATAATGAATCTTCTCAATTCTGGTAAGGATAAAACCCCAGTTACTCGTCTAAGAGGGGTATATCAAATACAATGTAGTTTTGGAAATTATTAAATTGGTCGAAACCACCAATATTTAGGAACAAGATTACAGCAACACAAAGAAAGTATTGAAAAAGCATTAAATCTAAAAATAACTCCATATCTTTCGATTCAGCTTTAAGCAATCTTATTTTTGAAAATCCAAACCATTATGTTCTATTTGACGAAACAATTCTAATCAGCAATGACCTAGGAATCAAACTGTCCGCGAGGCAATCGAAATCAAACCAAACTTAAATAATTAGACATTCCTAAATAGAGACTTGGGTGAATACACACTCAACCCTATGTACACTAAAATTAATTATAGAAAATAATCTAGTTCAAAATAAAACAATTATAGGAACGAATAAAAACAAGTCCAATCCCAAAAGAACTACAATATTAGCTGCAGAGAAGGCAAATATCGCAATAAGAAATTATTCCAATTTTTAATAAATACAGCTAGTGAAACGAATGAACCTTTTTAGCTTGTAAAATGTTAGCTTTTATCACACAGTCTTGGCTGAACTTTTCGTTAAAAAGCAATGATGCCAAGGCTTTTTTTTGCTGAACATGGCCCTTAGATATGGGCCAAAATATTCAAATAGGTTTTGTTTGTTCACTGTCTTGGGAAAAAAAGACATCGTTATTCTCTCTTCTGTAGTTGTATTATGGAAAGGCAGTGTGGTCTTCGTCATTATTTATGTCACGCTTATGGGGAGCATTTGACCTAAGATATGTTTCATTTTATTAGTTTAGGGAAAATACATGTGAACATAATTAATCAACAAACGTTTCTGGAATCTTGTAGAAGGAATAAAATTATTCCTAAATCCTTAAGGCATAAATTTCACTTAAACACTTTGCGAGAGTCACAGTTCACACATAAATTACAAAAAAATGAATATGCAAATTTTGTTTTAATTATTGATGTGCAGAGGGCCAAGATCAAAACATGCATTAATTAAAAAACGTCAGAAATTAAATAAAAAAAACAAGTTTTTTTAAGCGAAAGTAAGGAGCGACATTAAAACTTAAAACGAACAGAAATTACTCCGTATATGAAAGGGGCTTTTTGTCCTCAACGCCCCGTTCTTTACGCTAAAGTTTTTTACTGTTTTAAGAAGTAGCGTTAAGAGAAAGAGTCAAACTTTAGCGTAAAGAGCGGGGCATTGATGAGGAAGCAGCCCCTTTCATATACGAAGTAATTTCTGTTCGTTTTAAGTTTTAATATCGCTCCTTACTTTCAGTTAAAAAAAAACTTGTTTTTTTTTTATTTAATACCCAATTACTTCAAGGTGATTGGCCATACTCAAGTGAAATCATTCAGGCCTCCCTTCTTTTTGATTGTAGCAATGTAACAGAGCTTCCAGCATGACGGGTAACATCTGGAATTACTAATATCATTAAAAATACTAACAAGGGGTATTGATAGTTTATCAGGGAATTTTTTTATTAGATCAATTGGGATATCATTGGACAAACACATGCTTTTTTTTCAGTCTGTGTATTTTTTCTATTTTTTACTTTGCTGAAATTTTCGTGATTTTTCTTCTGGAGTTTCATGGGCTATATGGTTTTTCGAGAGAGGGGGGAGGGAGTCATTTGCACAATGCTAGCTAGGTGTTTATTAAGCTAATTAGCTGTCTGTTCAGGCGGTTAATCCAGAAGAAAATCGAGGTTCCTGCACAAGCGACTCCCTATTTCTTTCACTTTCTTAAACCATTGCTGAGGTTTGTTCTGTTTTAAGAAATTCAATTTATTCTTACCATAACAAGAAGCAGCCCGACGTATTTCTTTGTTTATTTTTTTACGGAGGGTTATGGCACTACCTTTCTTTCCAAGGCGAAAAGGTTTCATTTTCAAATAGATTAGTCCTTTCATTTTTTCATTAATGCAGGGTTTATCTGAGGAATATACCTTCTTAATAACCTCTGGGAAAGATTTTTGTTAACTTCTCATTAATTTTTTTTGAAAAAAAACTAACCTTTAAATTAATATTTTCACACGACACAGTATAATCCCAATTCTCAGACGTAATCCAAGATCCAAAATCAAAAAGACCGTGACTTATTATTGGCCGGTAAGAAAATTCAGAGACTGAATAATTTGTTTTAAAACTAGCAGTGGTTTCAATTGTAGCATTAAATGATAGCTACCACCGAGAGGGGGAGGGGGAGATTGATTGAAGTATGGTAAAAGGCTGGTGAAAGTAACATCCTAACTGGTTTAATCTTTTGTGATAGGGAAATCAACAATTGGCTTAAGTTTCTGATCTTTGCACAAATAATTAAGACTTAGTTCATTTGCGTGCCCTGCTACAAAAATACATGGAGTCATGTTGGGTCATGGAGGTAAGGCCAGGGATCAACTTTTATGATTTTGGGATAAAGAATCGTTAAGAAGTTGTTGTTTTTTGGAGGGAGGGCAAAAAGGGGGCAGGGGTCAGCTCCTATGATTTATAGAGTTGAATGACATTAAATTTTCTTATTGGGTTCAGGCCATTGAGGGAGGGCCAAGGGTCAGCCCCTAAGATTTATGACCGATTAGTTTTTCCGAAGGTAAAGAGGAGAATTGGATCTTAGAGGGCAAGGAGAAAGCCCCCATACTTTTTGGAATTAAATATCGTTAATAATTTGTTCTTTTGTTTGTTTTTTGGAGGAAAGGCTTCCTTAAGCTTCCTTAAGTTTGAGAATATAGTATCATTAATAAGTTTTTTGAGTGGGGTGGGTGTCCAGCTTATGTGATCTATGAATTATTCCCTTTTGACACTTGAAAATGAAAATAGAACTTTCAAATTGCAATAAAATTTTCTACGGGTTCTAGGGGTTTTGTAAATTTTCGAGTTTTTGTTATATGAATTTTGGCCTAGTTTGCACAAAATAACTACCACAAAATTCAATCGGAGGTATTTAAGGAAGAGAGGGTGGGGAGGTGGGGGGCTAGTGGCCGTCTGATTACTTTTGACTCGTAAAAGGGGAACTAGAATTTTCAGTTTTTAATAATTTGATCCCCTCTGAAGTTCATACAACCATATCTTCCATAAGAGTCTCATGTACCCCCGGAGCATAAATTACAACCCTTCCCCGGGGGATTATGATTACCCCGAAATTTTTGTTATTTGACCGTTGGAATATTTCGAACAAAATGGCTACCTCAAAACTTCTATTGGATGCATTTAAGGAAAAGAGGGTGGAGGGGGTCCATGCCCTCCGATCACTTTTGACTCTTAAAAAGGGAATTAGAAATTTAAATTTTCAATCAAATTAGCCCCCTTAGTTTATATGATCACCCTTCACATAAGACCCTGGGCATAACTTATAGCGCTTATCGACGGGCTCTGGGGGACTGTGTCGGCCCTTGAGTTTTTGTTATCTGATGTCAATAATTTTAAACAACATGGTTATCTAAAAATTTGCTTAATAGTCAGGGAGCCACACGAGAGAAATGTTGATATTTAAGGATTGAGGTGATCAGCAAGCAGCAGAAGGTTTGAGTGTGCAATCTAATGCAATCGACCATGCTGAAAACGAAAATCGGCGTTATATAGTCGACAAATGGGTGCGACATCCACATTTCTTCAAATTCCCTAAAAATCCATCTTAACTGGCAAAAATTATATTAAAATCGATAAAAAATTACAGGTTACTCCAAAATTGTTCAGCTATACCTCAGATCGAAGGTAATTAAATAAAGAATCATATTCTCTTTTCAAAACGTTTTTATCTTTTGCCGTTCAGTTGTAATCACAAAATTTCGACGAAAAAGTTAACACAATTTATCTCTCTTTTGGATTAATCTTGATCCATCTTGAAAATTTGCCTGACTGAGGTGTATTTTTTTTAATGGCTTCTGTAGGAAATTTGTTGTCCTACAAAATGACTGATCCAGAAATTCTCTAACTCTCCTCGTTTTTGAACTATTGACAGAAAAGCGGATTGACCCAATTTTTAGCTCGGATAAGCAGCGGCATCTATCCAGTGTGAATGCGTCAGGGTATCAGATACTTCGGTAACTACGAAAACGACTTTAGACCGTGGTATCAGATACCATCAGGGGCGTCACTAGCCGTTTAGCTTTTTTTGGGGGGGGCGTCCAGTTTGTGCCGACGGACTCAAAAATGTGCCGACAAAAAACGCCGTTGCCGCTTCGCGTATACATCAACCTGAATCCTATCTTCCAGTTTTGTTTCTTCTTCAGGTGTCCTTGGAGCAATTTTCGAAAGGAATAATAGGGTTTTTGTTACATTTTGCTTAAGAGTACTTTTATTTCGGGAAGAGACGTCTGACGGTTCGACGTCACATATTACTACAAGCATCATTATGCAACCAAACACGGACGGCCCACTAAAGAAAGCGTGTTCTTTGAAGAAAAGTTGGAACAGAAACCCTTCCCTGTCGTCTTCAAATCTGATTCAGCCTGGAAAGTTTGGGAAGATGTACCTCAAGAGAAAAATAGAGGCGACCGATAAATGCAGCGATCTCATTGGTTTGTCAGGTGACCAGAAAGTTCCCGTTTCAGACTTTTTCACGATCTGGCTTCTTTGTAGAGCTTTGCCGACGCAGCTCATTAATGTATCAAGTGACTCGGCAGAATCTCAACCATATTTTGGTTTCAAGTGTTTCTCAGCAGTGTATGGCTGTAAGGCTGATATTCCTGTTACCAGGATCGGATACCTGCCAGTGGTTCCCCACTCTCCCTCGAACCCAGCAGTCGTGGAAGAAGTCATTAAGTCTTTCCAGAAAACTGCCAGAGAACTGGGACTGAGTTACACCGTCGTCACATGTGACCAGGCCGTATATGAAATCGTTCATGCTCGAGAGTCAGAAATCCTGAAGCATATTCTGATGTTGTCCTCAGAATGGCCGGTCTTCATATTTTAATGAACTTCATGGGTGCCATCGGTCATATAATGAAGTGCTCGGGCCTAGAAGAGGTGATTTACGAGACTGGAATTCTATTGGAAGGAACCGCAAAGAAAGTGATGAGTGGTAAACCGTACTATAAAGCTCTCGCTGCTCATACGTTAGTCCTCGAGGCAATATCCATTCTGTACTGAGAAGCTTTCGAAAATTTTTGCGCAGAATCAGACGATTCATCGTGCATCACTATCTTTGAAGAAATGGGAGTTTTACTGCAAAACTTGAAGATCTCAAGAGAGGGTGATGAGAACTTGAACTGTCTAAAGGAAAAACTTACCGCATTGTCCCCGTGGTTAGAAAGGTTCGAGACTTCTCGTGCACGCTCAAAAACCCACAATTTCTGGAAGCAGTACAAAGAAATGGTACTGGTTTTGTGGCAGTTTTTGTACAGTGAAAGATCTGGTGACTGGGATGGCCATCTTGAAGGAGCTAGCAAAATGCTTCCTTATTTAGTTGCATGTGGTCACTATAAGTATGGCACTTGCTTGATTGAGTACCTGGCTGAGATGCAGGGCTAACCTCAAGAAGTAGATCAGGCATTCCACAATGGACTGTTCAATGTGAAGAGGAGGAATGCAAAATTCAACTGCATATCCCCAGACCATGCTGTAGAATCTACCATTAATTTAGATTCAAAAACGGAAGGTGGAATGACGGGTATTACCATGAATGAGTTGGCACTGGTGAAGTGGACTTTAACTCTTCCGTTCTGTGCCTCAGTCTCGTCTACATTCACTGAGATGCTACGCATTGTTCCCCAGACTGAGTTTGACTCCTCTCACCACGAAGATAACCCTTCCTTCGTTCTGCGGCAACACATGGCTGTTGATAAAGTGAAGTCTGTTCTGGAAGCCAGGCTCAATCCCTTTCGATCCACTGACGAAGATATGCTGAATATTTATACGCTTGAGACAGTTGATAGTGAGATAGCTGACAATCTCCTCAGTGTGCGATCTGTTGGAAGCGGAGCGGTTGATCGCTACTTGGACGGTGAAAAAGGTGCCTTTAGCAAAGTAAAGGTCATGAATAATGAGAAGGCGAAACAGAAAAAAGCAACCAATACTTCTAGTGCTGTAAATAGCCTTACCAATGTTGAACTTCAAACGGTCAAAAGGGGATTGGTGAGTGTTGACTTTACTGGCGAAAGAGGACTTCACCATCTAAAGAATTTGCTTTCCCATGATCTTCTTCCATATGCACCTTCTATATTCCAGAGAAGTGCCATATCTGGAATGGTTGTGCTTCGGACAGGAACAAAGTCAGCTCTTCTGGAGTATTTGAAAACAAAAATCAGCTTGAGCGAGTGGCCCGTTAACCTCGAGATTAGCAGTGAGTCGACTCACTCAAGGGTGGTAGACTTGATGCCCTACCTCAGAAGCCATCCACCAAATCCATCGGAAACCGTTGAGAGCTATGGAAAACGGACATTTTCTACGCTTGTGTCTTTCAACAGCAACGTTAAGGAGCTGCACGTCCTTGCAGATAGATATGATGGGATTTTTGGATATTCCGACGAAGAAGGCAAGGTGATCTGCCTAAAGGACTGCGGTGGTTGCCATGAGCAGCGAGGATGTTCAAACAGGTCTCCGGTAGCTCTAGGTAGACACTTAAACCTAGATGACTGGAACTCGTTGCTCTCAAATTCCAAGACAAAGGCAAGACTGATTGAGTTTCTATTCGGTGAGTTTGAAAACTCAGTTCACCTGCTGCAAGCAGGGTTCACTGTGGACCTCTCAGGAGGCTTTCGAGACCGGATGAGAATGGTGATGCTCAACAGAAGTGGAAATGCTGATACAAACTTTGAAGAGCGTTTGAGCTGTACCGATGAAGAGGCCGATACAAGAGTTGTGTTACACATGTTGGACTGTTTGGAGAGGGGTTTCGATGTCGTTTTGGTCGATAGTTTGGTCACAGACATAGTTGTCGTCTTGCTATATCACTACAAGTTATTCCTTGGGAACCACCCAAATTGTGAAAAGCGGAAAGTTTATGTCAGGTTCCACAGCTATTTAGTGCCTATACATCGGCTTTGCAGCAATTTACCGAACGATTTCGTTCACTCCATCTGCCTTCTTCATACGCTTTCAGGGTGTGATACCGTGGGTTTCATGTTTTCTAAAGGAAAACGAGTGGTGGCCAAGGCTGTCGAGAAATGGGGATTGGAGAAACCGATTGCTTTGCTTGTCCAAGAGATACAGAAGTCAAAGCTCGACCCTGCGGTTCTAGAAAAATTCAGTGTGATTTGCAAAAAGGTCGTTGTTGCCTCATACGGAAAAGACCCAGACCACTTTACCTCTCTTAATGAATTAAGAGTGCATTTGTGCCCTCGAAAGCGGGAGCTTAAGTATTTGCCACCATCTGACGCTGCCTTTGAGCGTCATGCTAAGCGCGTGTACCTGCAGTTGGACATTTTTTTGCAAGCAAATCGAGCAAAGCCACAGTTTCTGGATCCCCTGCAATTTGGCTGGATGTTTCGAGACGGTGGGGTTAGGCCAGTTGTGTATACCCTTCAGGCATTTCCAGAAGGTGTGGTCCCCCAGTACTGCTCGTGCAAGCGCTGTACAAAAAAATGTTCATGTGCTGGAAATAGACCTTGCAATTTACTTTGTGACTGTGGTGGGAAGTGTTTTATGGACGAGTTTGATATGCTTGATGGATAATTTGATATGCTGAGCTACTTTTTAACTTTTGTAGTAACAAGTGCCGTTCACGAAATCCGTAGCAGGTGTTAGTATAGTAGTCTTTTTTTTGTTTATTCAAGCTTATTGAATAATAATCTTGTCAAGTTTACTAATAATTCTGATTAGGAATGAAAGAGAGTTGTAATCAAGGTCATTGTTGAGTATAGTGGCAATCTTCCTGTCTGAGATAATAAAACTATCCACTACCAGCTGGATCTAGGCACGAAATCTTTTCCAGCGCGAATAAAAAAAATTAAAATTGCAAGTTTCAAGGTCATTCGCGATGGTCCCTACTGTACTCGTCACTTCTGGCATCAGTTACGAAAGATTTGGCGATCATTGTGGAAATTTTTCCGAAACGTGATTTAATAGTAAAAAAACGCGAAATTTTCAATTTTCGCGGTCAAGCACCCCCCGGCCGAGTATATAACGCCCATTTTCGTGATCAGCGCTATCGATTACCCCATATTCCGTTGTCAAACCTTCTGCTGCTCACTGATCACCTACCCGACACATTTTCGTTGAGTGGCTCCCTGACTATAAAGTACGAAGGCTGCTGCGTATCTTCATTTGTATTTCAGAACATTGGTTCGCTGTGTTTGGGAGTTCGGATGCATTGGGATAAAAGGGCCTTGTTAGGGGGGAGGTCTAGTTGACCTCCATTCACTTTTGACTTTTAAAAAGAGGACTAGAGCTTCCGGTTTCAAATTGAATGAACCGGCTAACACTCAAAATGCCCACGATCGGAATGTCCACGACTCAAAATGCCCACGAAAAATGCCAACAACTCAAAATGCCCACGACTCTAAATGCCCATGAATGAAAATGCCCACGACTCAAAATGCCCACAACTCAAAATTGAATTAAAATGGAATAGTTGTCGGCATCAAGTCATGGCTAATTGTAGAAAAAGCCAAGACAGATAGTCCAATTTAGTGAGAAGAAAAACCTGGCATTAATTCCCTCCTCGATTGCCAACGTTACCATCTCCCCTAATACACCTCTCATGTCAATTCACAATGATGAACAAGAGTCAATCTGTTGGAGGGTCTCCCTGGCTCGACATGCTCAGTTCTTCCCTGCCGGCACCGGCACCCAGTGTACACCAATTCCCGGCACCCTCTTGGCACCTCCAGTCACCAACCCGGCACCTCTCGGCACCGTCCACTTGTCAGTTTTCCCCTGTCCACCTTTCTATCTTTCCCCTGTCAAAAACTTTGTCAGTTTTTACCCTCTCTAGGATGAAATGGCACCCTTCCGGCTCACTTTCAGCACCGCCCGGCAACGGCACCCGGTGTACTCATCCCCAAATAAAGACTGAAACCTAAAATTTATCCCTATCGTGGCCATTTTCAGTCGTTGGCATTTTGAGTTGTGAGCATTATGAGCCGTTGGCATTTTGAGTCGTGGGCATTGTGAGCGTGGGCATTGTGAGCGTGGGCAAAAAGATCGTGGTGATTTTTGGAACCATCCAATGAGCCCAATCTCAAGCTTAAACGATCACTACTTCCATGAAAACCATATATGCCCCCAGGTCATGACTTACAGCACTTGCCCCGGGACCTGGGGTCTATAACGGTTCTAGAGATTTATTATCCGTTCTTTGAACATTTTTTTAACCAAATGGCTATCCCGAAATTTTATCGAATACATTCAGATAAAATGGGGCTAAGGGTGTCTAATTGCCCTTTGCCAGGGGCGTATCTCCAGCACTTAAATTTAGTAGGGGGGTTAAGAGGGGCTCATATCCAGATAGTCAAGGGGTAAAGGCTACATAATAGCTTTTTTTCTATATTATTGGGGACTAAGTGCATCCCCTGTCCCCTCCAAAAAACGAAACCCTTGTCTCCAATCAGCTTTTACTCCTAAAAATGATACTTCCGGTTTCCAATCAAATGAGGACCCTCTGAAGTTTATACTAGCACCCCTTCCATATGAAGTGTTTCTGGGGAAAAAAAAAGTAATAAAACATTGGAGGCTCATGTTCTTTGCTATAGATTAAATTAAAAAAAAGTTTTTTTTAACTGAAAGTAAGAAGCGAAATTAAAACTTAAAACGAACAGAAATTACTTCGTATGTGATTGGGGCTGCTCCCTCATCAACGCCCCGCTCTTTACGCTAAAGTTTGACTCTTTCTCTCAACTCTACTTTTTAAAACAGTAAAAAACTTTAGCGTGAAGAGCGGAGCGTTGATGAGGGAGCAGCCCCTTTCATATACGAAGTAATTTCTGTTCCCTTTAAGTTTTAATGTCCCTCCTTACTTCCAGTCAAAAAACTTTTTTTTTATTTAATTTCTGAACGTTTTTGAATTAATACATATTTTGATTTTGGCTTTCTACAGATGAATAAAAAAAAAAAAAATTTGCATATTTATTTTATTGGCTAAATGGCTTTCTCGTAGTTTTGATAAAAAGATTTTAAGAAAAAAGAAGCAGGGGAGGAGGCCTGGTTGCCCTCCAATTTTTTGGTTAAATAAAAAGGCAACTAGAGCTTGTAATTTTTTACGAACCTTTTTACTGGTAAAAGATATACATAACTTACAAATTAGCTAACATAACGAACTTCTGTATTCACATGTTTTTATTACGTATATTAGGGGTTAACCCCCTCGTCAGTACCTTGCTCTTTACACTAAAGCTTAAACTTTTTCCCAATTCCTTAAGAATGACCCCCTAAATAACAAATGGCGTAGAACAAATGGTTGAAATTACTAAAAATACTTTAGTGTAAAGAGCGAGGTATTAGGAGGAGGTGAACCCCTCATATGCGCAATAATATCTGTTCGTATTGCGTTTTAATGCTGCTCCTTACTTTCAGTTTTTTATTTTTTCATTTTTTTAAATAATACTAGAAATCATGTGCTCCCTTCATAGAAATTTTCTTCTCCCAAGACAAATTACTTTGTGGAAAGCTCCCCCAACATATCCCTCTCTTCTCAACCCCTCCCCCAACCAAAAAATCTCCCTGAAAACGTCTGTACGCTTCCCAATAACCATTACTACACATAAGCAATGGTCAAAGTTTGTAATTTGTAGCCCCTCCCATGGGGACTCTGGGGGAGTAAATCGTCCCCAATAACACAGTTATAAGGTTCTTCGACTATGCTGAATAAAATGGCTATCTCAGAATTTTGATCAGGTGACTTTGGGAAAATAACTAGCGTGGGAGGGAGCCTAGGTGCCCTCCAATTTTTTTGGTCACTTAAAAAAGGCACTAGAACTTTTCATTTCTTTTAGTATGAACCCTCTCGCAACATTCTAGGACCAATGAATCTATACGACCACCCTTGGGAAGAAAACAAAACAAACAAACAAATAAACACGCATCCATGATCTGCCTTCTGGCAAAAAATACTAAATTCCACATTTTTGTAGATAGAAGCTTGGAACTTCAACCAGAGGGTTCCCTGATACGCTGAATCTAATGGTTTGATTTTCGTTAAGATTCTATGACTTTTAGGGGTTGTTTCCCCTATTTTCTAAAATAAGGCAAATTTTCTCAGGCTCGCAACTTTTGATGGGTAAGACTAAACTTGATCCAACTTATATATCTAAAATCAGCATTAAAATACGGTTCTTTTGATGTAGCTATTGGTATCAAAGTTTTTTGACGCCCCGCTCATCAACGCCCCGCTCTTTACGCTAAAGTTTTTTACTGTTTTAAGGTGGATCTCCGAGGTTTGAAGCCAATGCTATTTTCCTATAGCAGTGAAATGCGTATTAACAACAGACACGAGCAGATTCTTTGATGAAAAAATTACTGTGGCTTCATTGAAAGCTTTGACATGAATAGGCCGAACAAATTTGCATTTTTTTTCTTTAGAGCTTCATAAAAAATTAATTAGTGGGGACACCTCTAATTTTTAAAAGTAGCAATAAAATTACTTTTAGAAGACGTAGAGAATTGTAAAGTAGCCTCTCCATTTGCCACAAGATTTCAAAAATTTTGGCCGTGAATTTTTTTTTTTATTATCATCAGTTTCCTTTAAAATTTGCCATTTAAGTTATTCTTCCTTTACTGTTTAAAAGGGTTGTACTAATCATATAGCCTTGATTTTTGTGTCGTTTTGTAGATCTTATACCGACAAATAATCCCAAAGATTGTTAAGTTTGTAGTTATAACAGATGATTTTTAGCAATAATTCTTAGTATTCAAGATTTCCTCTTTTCTCATTGGCTTAAGCACTCCTTGAGGGGTTTGCCAGAATATCATTAAGAATGTTGACATCTCCTTAGCATTAAGACCAGATTTAAAAGGAAGTTGAAAACATGTATAATTGGCAACAACACCTTGAGGCAATATCATTTTAACACCATACGAATTGGAATTTGTTAGGTTACAAAGCAGATAACAGTTTGGCTTTATAAGTAAAGAAACACCGATTGTAGGCCTATAAAATGTATGAACATTATTTTTAAAAAGAATATTATTCTTAAAAACACATCATTTTAAACATTATTGGCCTTTAAAAGTAAAGAAACACTGATTGTAGACCTATAAAATGTATGAACATTATTTTTAAAAAAGAACATTATTCTTAAAAACACATTATTTTAAACATTATTGGCCTTTAAAAGTAAAGAAACACTGATTGTAGGCCTATAAAATGTATGAACATTATTTTTAAAAAGAACATTAGTCTTAAAAACACAATATTTTAAACATTATTGGCCTTTAAAAGTAAAGAAACATCGATGTATGAATATTATTTTTAAAAAGAACGTTATTCTTTAAAACACATTATTTTAGACATTATTGGCTCTTAAAAGTAAAGAAACGCCGATTGTAGGCCTATAAAATATACGAACATTATTTTTTTAAATCTAAAGTTGTAGGATATTCGTCCATTTTAGTTCCACGGGATCTCATTTATTCCTAATAGTGCCGTATCTTAGAATATTTTGGTTTTTCCCCATCATCTCATATAGTTGATGATTAATAAGCTCGTTCATAAATGATTGATTACCCCGGTTTGGAACCGGGGTAATCATATACTTTGCTTTACGGAGTTATGCACATACTTATTAAATTAATGTCATTTAAAGTGATATGTTCCTGAAGGTACATAATAAACATTAGGCACCCTTGCCCTGGGGTCATAAATACAGGTAAGGGAGGAAGGAAACCCCTTAGGAGTATTTAATAAATTTTTGAAACTACGAAAATTTTGATACTATTTTAAAGAAGAATTGAGAGAAAGAGTCAAACTTTAGCGTAAAGAGCGGGGCGTTGATGAGGAAGCAGCCTCTTTCATATACGAAGTAATTTCTGTGCGTTTTAAGTTTTAATGTCGCTCCTTACTTTCAGTTAAAAAAACTTGTTTTTTTTTATGTAATAACGCCATAGCGTTGCCTATGATTTTATTTGCATGAAATAACGTTGCAGATTCAAAGTAAGATTTTTGAATCTGATCCAAGATCCCATTGAGTGAAAAATCTGACGTAGCCTATTGACTTAAAATTACCGAAAAATTATATATTGAGCTTTAGAGCCATAATGCAGAGCCATAATGCAGAGCATTTTTAGAGCCAGAAATGCAGCACGGTGGCACCTTGGATCCTAAAGATGCATGAACTAATATAAAATAAACAGTCAATATTAACATTTGTTTTAAAGCTTTATTTAACTAATTCAATTTATTTGAATCTGATCAATTTATCTGCAGGGAATGTTTGATTGCGTATCAGCCATTGTAAACGGGGCCTTGTGCATCTTTTAGTAGGTGGGGTGAGAGTGCTCGAGATAAATTAGTATGTAATTCCCTTGGTCTCCAGGAATAATTTTGGATTCTGCCTGTATCATGGGTGCTGGGGCGTGATAGTGCCCCTCTTATTGCAGATAATATTTTTCTATTTAAAATAAAATATGGCATTCAAAAATTTGCCGAAAGGTGGAAGCGGAGAGGTGGAGGTAGGGGTATCGTGAGTGCCCGAGTGCGCTTTCAGGGGGAAGTACTGAAAGTGCCTTTGTTTTAACCTGTGGATGATAGCAACCATCATATTGCAGACCATCTTTTTCCGTGCAACATACCAGGAGCTCTGTTTTCGCCAAGATTTATTTACAGGTGGAGATTTCTCGTTAATTGTGTAATGTCTTCAATCTTCCTGGGGGGATTGCCCTTTGACCTCAACCGGTGTATATGTGGATAACCTCGATAAAAAAAACTTGCCCTGACTGCTTTGGGAATAATGACCCTTTGATTAGTTCTGATAATTATGTCCCACCCCCCAGTCTTCAAACAGATATTGTAAGGCTTGTATTTCTTAAGAGATGATTATAATTAATAAAGAATTGATATACGAATATTAAATTTGAATGTAAAAAAAACGGAACCAGAAATTTTCCCTCAAGAAATTTCCCTCAAGAGGGAAAGCGATCTTGGTAGAAATAAAATAAAAAGTTTCTTACAGCTAAAAAGTAAGGAGCAAAATTAAAACTTAAAATGAACAGAAATTATTACGTCTATGAGGGGACTTGCTCCTCCTCAACACCTTGCTCTTTAAGGTAATGCTTTTTAGTACTTTAAAAAAAGCTTCTTATTATTACAGAAAAAACTTTTATTTCAGGGGTTGTTCTAAAAGAATTAGGAAAAATTCAAACTTTATCGTAAAGAGCAAGGTGATGGGGAAAAAAACCCTCACATTCGTAATTTCTATTCGTTATAAGATCTACTGTTGATCCTTACTATTAATTAAAAAAAGACTTTTTTTTTATTTCTGATCGTTTCTTAAATAATACCAGGGTACCTGGCTCCAGCTCCACGGATATATTCTCTTGATAGTTCAGTCTTGGTGAATATATATTCCGAACAATTACCCTTAATATCTCCCTTCGTAGAATTGATCAGGCAAATCGAAGACAAGACAACAGAAGAGTTTTGTATATGAATTCTGGCAAATACCTCCAATGTGAAATTTTCCCTGAAAATTCACCCCAAGGGAGTTTACGTTCTTATGGAAAATTCTCTCTTTTGAATAATCTCCCAGCAAAAATCCACTCCCTCCCCCAACAACAAATACAATGCGCAAACAATGGGAAAATGGTATAGCTTAAAGACCTTTCTCCAGGGGCTTTGGAGGGTCATGATACCTCCAAAGGCATAGCTATTCGGCCTTTAAACTATCCTCAACAAAATTCTTATCTCATTATTTTAGTCGAACGATTTTGAGAAAAGGGGACGCAGGAGGGGGCCTAGTCACCCTTCAATCTTTTTAGTCACTTAAAACGGCACTAGAGCTTTTAATTTCTGTTAAAATGAGCCCCCTCTCGATGTTTTAGGACTACTGGGTCGATATGATCACTCCTGGGGAAAAAAGGGGAAAAAAGCATCAACAATAAAAAAACGAATAAATAAACACGCATCCGTTTTCTTTCTTCTGGCAAGAAATACAAATTTCCACATTTTTGTAGAAAAGAGCTTGAAACCTCTGTAGCAGGGTTTTCTGACAAACTCAACTAGATTTCAAATTGATGGAAATAAAGAAAATTTTCTCAGACTCGTAGCCTCAATAGACAAGAGTAAACTTATGTGTTTAAAATCAACATAATAAGCTGAAGTTTTGATCTATTGGTATCAAAATCCCATTTTTTAGAGTTTCGATCATTTTTGAGCTGGGTCGTTCCTTACTTACCGTTTGTTATCACGAACTGTTTATTAAAGAAAGAAATTCGACATGTATTAGAGCTCTATTGCTACCAAGACTACTACTACTAACAACTCACCGCAGAGACATGCCACATGATTTCAACACCGCTACGCACGCTCTTCCTCTATCCCAATTTATTAAAAGCCTCCTTGACATTCTCCCTGGAAGCTACCATTTCCATTAAATATTTTTTATGACATCCTCCCACCCCAGACATGGACGTCTGACCAGACCAGACGTGGACACAAACAGGCCAAAAATATATTTTTTAGATATTTTTTTTGTAAATATATATATATACTAGCTGTTAGGGTGGCGCTTCGCGCCACCCCAACACCTAGTTGGTGGGGCGCTTCGCGCCCCCCCAAGCCCCCCCGCGCGCGTAAGTCGTTACGCGCCATATTAGTTGCGCGCCATTGTAGTTGTGTCCCTGTGTCCCACCTGTGAATATAGATAGATTTATATATGTGTTTCAAACTACGTAAAAATTGCGAATATACAACATTCTTGGCTTTCCCATTGTCTGTGCATATACAAAGCCGTATGTACTAATAATGACGTCATATGCAAACGCTCTTTTTACAAACAAACAAACATGCATACACACAACTCGTTTTTATATAGATAGATAGATAGATAGATGTAATACAAATTAACTGCGTAAAACTTGCGAATATACAACATTCTTCGCTGCCCAATTGTCGCTGCATATAAATAGATTGTCAGGTTTACCGACCCTCGAACATGCAACGTACAATTGTCCATGGGAAAAACAATCAGTATTAAGATCTATACCACATTTTTCTAATGATTGACCTTGAGCTTTGTTAATGGTGATTGCAAATGCTAATCGAATTGGGAATTGCAATCTTTTAAATTGAAAAGGCAGATCCGTTGGAATCATGGGAATGCGAGGAATAAGAACAGCCTCACCCTCAAAAGGCCCTGTCAAGATTGTGGCCTCTATTAGGTTTTCCATTGTTTTTTTTACGGCAAGTCGAGTGCCATTGCAAAGCTTTGGTGGGTTTATATTTCTTAAAAGTATTATTGGTACGCCTATTTTTAGTTGTAGCACGTGTGGTGGAAACCCTGAAAGATCTATGGAATTTAAAAATTCAGATGGATAATTAACCGCTTCATTTGGTTCCAAAACTGTGTCGACTGACTTGTAAAGGACTGCCTGGTCTCGAATCTTGGTCAAAACAATATTGTTGATTTCGTGGACGTCTATATTTTTGGGTGCGAGAATCGCTCTTTCACTTAGCCATTTATTATTTTTATAATTTTTTAGAATATTCGGAAATACTTTTTCAATCAATTCATTTTTGGACGTCACTAAATTACAGAAATCAGCAGGTAGTTGTATACGTCCTGAAATTGAGTCTACTGGGAGCTTTCCGTTTCCAATTGCCAGCAATTGATCTGAAAATGTTTGACCAGAGTCATCGTTTTGCAATCGGACACGCATATTTGTAGTTAATTTTAATATTTTTACGTGTGCCCATAAATTTGAATTTTTCAGGCAAGTATTCATTTCGTCTGCAGGAGTTGATCTAGGTATTATAGGTAATGTTTGCCTGAAATCTCCCACAAGCAATATTAATGTGCTGCCAAAGGGTTTCGACTTCCCTCTCAAATCTTTTAAGCATTGATCCAGAGCCTCGAGCGATTTTTTGTGTGCCATTGTGCACTCATCCCAAATAATAAGTTTGCACTGCTGCAATAATTTACCCATCCCAGATGATTTGGAAATATTGCACGTGGGAGTTTCTGTAGAATGCAAATTCAGAGGTAATTTCAAAGCGGAATGAGCAGTTCTTCCACCAGGCAGCAATGTTGCGGCTATTCCGGACGACGCAATTGCCAACGCTGTATCATTTTTTGATCGAATTGATGCCAGAATCAGTTTTTTCACAAATGTTTTACCAGTACCTCCTGGCGCATCCAAAAAGAAAATTTCTCCAACGTTGTTATCGACACAATGCATTATCGTATCATAAATGTCTTTTTGTTCCGACGTTAACTTGGAAATGTTATTTTGTACATACGACAATAGATCACTCGTACTGTAACTTTGTTCACGATCCAATTCTACACATGTCGAAACAGCAGCGATACGGTTAGGTGAAGGCATTCCCAAAACCTGAAGAGGTTTGTTTGCCATATGTACGCACAAATCTTCTATAATAACTAAAGTGTAGTTATAAATTTCTGATGTAAAATCAAAAGTCATATCTGACGTCTCTAACTGTTTTCAATGGAGTATATCTTCGGACATTTTTGACTTATATTTTTCCCATAACTCTGTAGGAGCTGATGGAGAGCAAGTTGTTAAAATGATGCCAAACAATGCACGAATTTGACTTGGGGTTGACGTTTCGCACGCGTCATTGATGCAGTTATCCCAGTGTTGGTCATTCTCCAATAAATTCAGAGCTTGCCATGCACTACGGTAAGTGTCATGTATAGTACCGTTTACAGTTCTCAAATACTCAAAGGATGTCGGACCGGGTACATTAACCAAAAGCAGGCGTAGAAAGAAGCATTCATGTTGATTGGGGTGAACGGTGTAGAGTCTTCCTATCGTGGTATCTTTGAAGATGGTAGGTTGGCCGTCGACTGACTTACCCTGTTTTCGACGTTCAAATACTTTATTTTTAGTATTCCAAGTGTAATACGAAGGCACTTCAGTATACAGCAGTTTTTTTGCAAAAGAATCATTTTTGCAAAGCGAAAAAAAAGCTGTTAATGTTGTATCCGGTGGATTCAGGACTCTTTGTTGCACGTTGGTTTCCGAGAAATAAACACGTTGACCATTCTGTAAATGTACCGCTAAGTGAACAACAGCTGGACTACGTTCATGTATCGGAAATGAAAGAATTCGCCAAACAGCTTCATTACTGCTTATGTATCTTCCAGCCTGATATTGTACGATTTCGTCGAAATCTTTGATTTCGGGCTGCAAGCCAAAAACTGCCATGTCACTGCCTTTGTTGACGTATTTACATATGTATTTGATTGCCTTTACGGAGTTACAGTATTCAACGTTTATGTGTGCATTAAATGTTTTTGATAATAATGGGGAATATGGAACAACCCACTGGTTATCTATTTCGATGGTGGTATCGTTACGCTTCTTTATTATTGCTGTTTTACCGCCATCTTCAGTAGATCTTCTTCTATATTGTGGGTAACCATCATTGCCAGTAATTGTGTTTGATACTAAAAGTCGAGGATATTGCTTTGTGCACCTTCCTTTGGCCATGCATGGTGAATTTTCGTTCAGTGCACCGCAAGGTCCATGTATCATATTTTTTACAATAATATCATGTAGCCCCTTATCGACATTTTTATCAGGTATTTCAGGGGAAATCACATCATCAATTTCGTTCGAAGTAATTTTTTTATGTAGCCAGATTAGTATATGTGCGTGTGGCAAACCTCGTTTTTGCCATTCCACTGAGTACATCCAGCATCGCACTGACCCAAACACTTCAAGTTTTACTATGTAGTTTATCAGTGATTTCAACTTTTGCCGGAAGACACGGGCCGTAATGTCATGCCTATGAACCGCCGATTGTCCTTGAAGTAAAAAGCTGCAGTATCTCGTCCCAAGATTGATTACATGTAAATGTAATAAATAAATCTTTATTTACAAGATTGATTACAGTTGGAGCATTGTATCTACGCACATGTTGGCCAGGAGGCGTTTTGTCAGCGGAAATAACAATTTTATGCGTATCAGTAGGCATCAAATCGATGGCTGTTTTGAACAGACGCACTAAATTATTATTTTCGTGGAAAAGATGTTGCAATTGGGAAACGATTGTCCTTTCAACGTCGGGAGAAATTTCGCAACGTGCATTCAATTCAGAATTTCTATCACTGATGAAGTACAATTGTAAAAATTTATGATTCTCGCCTGAGAATGGTAGAAGGGACCCTGCTCTATGATAAATTTGCCCTTTTACTTTGAATGTAAAATTGATCTGGATTTTCGATTTGGCTCCAAACGACGTCATTTGGAAACATGAGCTGTATTTTCTGATTTGTGACAAAAAACGCTTAGATTCTGACGTAGTTCCAGTAAGGAAAGTCTTCAATGGCTCTGGTGGTGCAGCCAATAGAGGAAGTTTAACTTTTCCTGAGGCGCAACACATTCCCATTGTTTCACCATTGAATTTCAAGGCCTTGCAATAGGGACAAATTTTAGACATTGTCCCGATTTGAACACATCTACTCAAGCTATAATCATCGACTGGGTTGTACCTGAATGCCAGGCGATAACTTTCAGGTTGCTCTGATTCCTCGGCACGCTTTCTTTTCTTACTTTCTCTATCAGCAGCAAGCCTGATTTCTTGCTGTTCTAGTGATTCCTCGGCACGCTTTCTTTTCTTACTTTCTCTATCAGCAGCAAGCCTGATTTCTTGCTGTTCTTGTAATTCCTCGGCACGCCTTCTTTTTTCACTTTCTCTTTTAGCAGCAAGTCTGCTTCCGCGTTGCTCTGGTAGTTCCTCGGCACGCTTTCTGTTCTTTCTTTCTCTATCAGCCTCAAGCCTGTTTCCTTGCTGTTCTTTTGATTCCTCGGCAAGCTTTCTGTTCTTTCTTTCTCTATCAGCCTCAAGCCTGTTTCCTTGCTGTTCTTTTGATTCCTCGGCACGCTTTCTGTTCTTTCTTTCTCTATCAGCCTCAAGCCTGTTTCCTTGCTGTTCTTTTGATTCCTCGGCACCGCTTCCTATTCTGACTTTCTCTATCAGCAGCAAGCTTTTTGGCATAGACTCTTTGAGCATCTTCATCGGCTTTTGCCATTGTAAGTTCATCAGTCATTTTAAACTTAAACATTAATAGATTTCTACGTGAACATATGTCTTAAATATCTTGAATTACGTCACCGTCGTAGCAAAAATGACGACAACTAACTTGATGACGTCATTCAACACATAACATGACGTCACCTGACAGACAGACAGACACACAGACAGACAACTTATTTTATATATATAGATAGATATATAAACAAGTTGTCTGTGTGTCTGTCGAGTGACGTCATGTCATCATGTCATGTCGTCATGAAGTTAGCTGTCGTCATGTTTGTTATGACGATGACGTTATTAAAGGTATTTTAGACATTCGTTCAAAGACAAATTTTTAATTGTAAGAAGATCGTGGACGGAAAAATGTTTAATTGTAAAATGACTGAAGAACCTACAATGGCAACAGCCGAGGAAGCTGCTCAAAGAGTCTATGCCAAAAAACTTGCTGCTGATAGAGAAAGTAAGAAAAGAAAGCATGCCGAGGAATCACAAGAACAGCAAGAAAACAGGCTTGCGGCTGATAGAGAAAGTAAGAACAGAAAGCGTGCCGAGGAATCACAAGAGCAACGTGAAAACAGGCTTGCGGCTTCAAGAGATAATGCCAGATTAGGAATGTCCAATTTCCGTCAACGAGGGCGTGTCGAGGAACTACCAGAGCAACGCGAAACCAGACTTGCTGCTAAAAGAGAAAGTAAAAAAAGAAGGCGTGCCGAGGAATCACAAGAGCAAGGTGAAAACAGACTTGCGGCTTCAAGATATAATGCCAAAAGAAAGCGTGCCGAGGAGTCACAAGAGCAACGTGAAAATTATCGCATGGCATTCAGGTACAGCCCAGTCGATGATTATAGTAGATGTGTTCAAATCGGGATTCTATGTCTAAAATTTGTCCCTGCTGCAAGGCCTTGAAATTTAATGGTGAAACAATGGGAATGTGTTGCGCCTCAGGAAAAGTTAAACTTCCTCAACTGGCTGCACCCCCAGAGCCATTGAAGACTTTGCTTACTGGAACTACGTCAGAATCTAAGCGTTTTTTTTTTATCAAAAATCAGAAAATATAACTCATGTTTCCAAATGACGTCGTTTGGTGCATTAATACAAAAGAACACAAAACACTAAAAAAGGTAAAAACTAAAAAGAAAACACTAAAAAACTAAAAAAGCTAAAAAACCAAAAAAAAATAAAAAAGGTAAAAAACTAAAAACTAAAAAAGAAAAAAACTAAAAAAAACTAAAAAAAGGTAAAAACTACAAAAAAAAACTAAAAAGAAAAAAACTAAAAACTAATAAAAAAACCTAAAAAAAATAAAAACTGAAAAAAAAAAAGTAAAAAAAAACTGAAAAAATAGACCGGGACACAGGGAATATAAATGACGACCGGGAAACTCAAAGAGACATCACAGACTAGGACACTGGGACACAAATAAGGACCGGGAGATATAAATGACGACCGGGACACTCAAACATAAATTACAAACCGGGACACAAATGACGACCGGGACACCGGGACACAGGGAATATAAATGACGACCAGGACGCTCAAAGAGAAATTACAGACTGGGACACTGGGACACAAATGACGACCGGGATACTGGGAATATAAATGACGACCGGGACACAGGGACACAACTACAAGGGGGATGCCGGGGGCACAGGGGGATATATAAATGACGACGGGAACACAGGGAATGTTCGATTAGCAATCACCATCAACAAAGCTCAAGGGCAATCATTAGAATAATCAGGTATAGATCTGAATACGGATTGTTTTTCCCATGGACAATTTTATGTTGCATGTTCAAGAGTCGGTAAACCTGACAATCTATTTATATGCACAGACAATGGGACATCGAGGAATTTTGCATATTTGCAAGTTTTACGTAGTGAAAAACATATATATATATATATATATATATATATATATATATATATATATATATATATATATATATATATATATATCTTTCTATATTCACAGGTGGGACACAGGGACACAACTACAATGGCGCTTACCTAATAAGGCGCACAACGACTTACGCGCGCGGGGGGGGCTTGGGGGGGGGGGGGCGAAGTGCCCCCACCAACTAGGTGTTGGGGTGGCGCGAATATATATATATATATATATATATATATATATATATATATATATATATATATATATATATATATATATATATATATATATATATATATATATATATATAATATATATATATATATATATATATATATATATATATATATATATATATATATATATATATATATATATATATATATATATATACGTATATATATATATATATATATATATATATATATATATATATATATATATATATATATATATATATATATATATATATATACATATATATATATATATACGTATATATATATATATATATATATATATATATATATATATATATATATATATATATATATATATATATATATATATATATATATATATATATATATATACGTATATATATATATATATATATATATATATATATATATATATATATATATACGTATATATATATATATATATATATATATATATATATATATATACGCATATATATATATATATATATATATATATATATATATATATATATTAAATATATATATATATATATATATACGTATATATATATATATATATATATATAAATATATATTTATATATATATATATATATATATATACATATATATATATATATATATATATATATATATATATATATATATATATATATATATATATATATATATATATATATATATATATATATATATAGATATGGATGCTGCCCCCTCTTCAACTCAACTGAACCCCCTTATATTACGTGTATGAGGAAGTTCGCCACCTCGTCAATACCTCGCTCTTTACACTAAAGTGGGACTTTTGTAAAATAATGGCTGATATAAGCAATAACCTGTCTGTGTTGTATTCCGTCCAATCTTAGCATTATATCTACCTTAACCAGGTCATAACTATGATTTTTATGAGATAATAAACCAAACATATTGTATGTCTTTGGCTTTTGGTTGTCATTAAATAAAGAAAAAAAGGAACGTTTTAAAACTGAAAGTAAGGAGTAACATTAAAACTAAAAACGAACATAAATTATTACGTATATTTTTTCTTTCATTCATTTCAGTCATTTGAGAATTGCTCAACTCGTGACTCTCATTTTTATAAGAATATTTTCGACCTCTTTGGCCGTTTTGTTTCTTGTTTCTCTGGCCGTTTTGTTTTTTTGGCCGTTTTCATTCCTTACAAAATTAGTTCCGCAAATATTGCTAATTTAAGTTACTTGAGAGAACTTTTCATGGAGAACTTTCTTGTGGGGGAAGGGAATTTTCGTGGAGAGGGAGCTGGGTTTCCTGACATTATACAAAAGACGATCAGTAATTATATAAAAACAAGTTTTTTTTAATTACAGGAAGAAGCAACACTAAAACTTAAAACAAACAGAAAATATTACATATATGAGATGGGTTGCCTCTCTTCAGTAGCTCGCTATTACGTTTAAGTATCTTTTTGAACTTTTGAAAAAGGTTATTATTCTAATTAAATAGCCTTTGCGATTCAGGAGTCATTCTTGACAACTGAAACCAAAATAAACTTGAATTTTTTTAAGGTTATTATTAGTTTAAAAAAAGTAGAATTAATATGAAAATTTCGTTTTTATTTGTTCATGTACGACGGGCCAACCTGCATTAATTCAAAAATGTTCAGATAATAATTTAAAAAAAAAACAATTTTTAACTGAAAGTAATGAGCGACATTAAAACTTGAAACGAACAGAAATTATTCTGTATATGAAAAGGGCTGTCTCCTCCTCAACGCCCTGCTCTCTACTCTAAAGTGTTTTATTGTATTATAAAGTAGAGTTGTGGGTAGGAGTTAAACTTTAGCGTAAAGAGCGGGGCGTTGAGGAGGGAACAGCCACTTTCATATACGGTATTATTTCTTTTTGTTTTAAGTTTTAATGTCGTTCCTTACTTTCAGTAAAAAAAAATTAATTTAAGTTTATTTTAGTTAGTTTTTTTTTTAGTTTAATAATGGATAGAATCCAACCGGATGTTGTTTTTGTCGTACTCCTGAAAAAAAAATCAATCACATTTATTTCTTGTTCTTTATTCTAAGACTCCCGGGTTAAGTATCATCAAACTCATCACTATTTCATTATTATTTCCTTTACTTTATTACCTATTCCATGTCTTTCCACCTTTCTAATTCCTCACATACCTAATTTTATCTCTCCTAATACATTTTATCTACTATTTTCCTAAGAACATTTTTTTTTCTTACAATGTCCTCATTCATACGATTTTCCATCCGTTAATTTACATTACAACAATTTCAGAATTTACATTCTAGCTACCCACGGCGGCAAGGGGCTGCTCCCTTTCATTAGGCCTATAATATATAACATTATAATACAGATTTACAATACATATACATTTTTGAACTTTAAAATACCTCAGATTTTCTTAAAACACTTTAAAACACTTTTTACTACATTTATATAAATATAAAAAAATAACACCAATTTTTTTCTACATCATACTTCATCTTATTCTTCTTTCGCTGGGCCTCGCCTTACTGAGTAGCTACAATAATTCTCAAAAATTACCTAAGAATCAAACATTACGCACTCCAGGCGTATCATATCCCCTCCAATATATAAAATAAATTCCACTAATCTAAATGTAACTCTTTAAATCTAAATTCTATAATCTAAGTCTCAAAGATATCAAATATAAACTCTGTTTTTATTTTAATCATACAAGATCCTATATTATTTCTATATTCCCTAAAATTATATTCAATCATAAGCCCCATGCATTCTAAATATTCAATTGCATTTAAATCTTACCTAATATATAAACTTAAAATTACTGAACAAATCTTGGAGCTAACTATTTTAACCTAAAAATTCTAAACAAACTCTAAAATCAAACACACTTCATTAAAAGTTCTATTTTTTTAACTTCAATTCTAAAACTATTCCATAAATATATATTCCATCTTTTTGTTTGTATAACAATATTAAAAACTCCCTTTTCTAATCATCTACCTAAATCCTTACAACAAAATAAAAAAACAAATTCATTAAATATGTAAACCCTATAAATTTTTTCTCAAATCTCCTTTTACTTTTTTTTTATTTTTAACAACACATCACCCACCAAGACCCAAGAACTATTCCCTTCTACTTTTTACCATACACCTTTTCAATTTTGGTACACTTCTCAATCATTTTCCATTATGTTTTCAAACGATTTATCACATCATAATCTTCCTTCTGCTTTTCTTTTTGCTTCCAAGTGTAGTGAAAAAATGCGACACTATGTATACTATTGTCCTCATGTAGGCCTCATCATCTACTTTTAGGGACGCAGCTTTCTCAAAACTAACTTTTTTTTTTACCTTTAACACTTGCTAATAAATTCCATAACCCTCTTACATTTGTTTCTTGATTTTTTACATTCTAATATTCCGTGACATTGTGGTTCTAGTTTTTTTCTTGCATAGCCTACATAGTCCATTACTACCGCTCATATTTATCTTTACTTTTAATGCTTCTGTGGGTAACTAATTATGTATAAAGCAAAATATGAGTTCTTGAACTTTTGGCGGCAACAGGTAGGTTTCTAGTAGTATGAAACTTTTGTCCACCTCTTCTTCACTATTCTTCAATATCACCATTTTCAATGATCCTTAGTGGAGGAAGGTGTTTCTTTTTTCATATATTCTTAAAGTTTTTCTTTTTCAACTTTCCCATTTACCTCAAGCGATATTCCTAATTTTATATTTCATAAATTCTTCAAATGCTTGATTGCATTTTGGCGTTGATATTTCTTTTCTTTTCTATGTTTCATACCTAACTCTTCTTGGTGATTCTTTTTTACTTATCATTTCTTCTAACATTGTGCTAATGAAAAGTTCTTTCATCTTACATTCTTACATGTTCTTACACGTTTGATCTGAAGGCCTTCTTGATTCATATGTATGAACATATTTTCTGTTATCTATTTAGGCGGAAATTTTTCATTCCATATGTACTGGTAAATTGCACTCACAATTTGATTTAGATGCGTATTTTGGGGTTTCGAAACAAAGGACAGATACCATAAAACAGGGCAAGCATAACTGTTCACATACTAACCCTTCTGGTGAACATTCAGACCTCTCCCATATCCTTTTCTAAGGGGATTTTTGAAATTTGATATCGTATTTATCTGGTTTTCACTTTCCTTTCGGTTCCAACTTCTTTGGAAAACACACCCAATATTTCAATTTTGTCCTTTCTCGGTTTTATTTGACTCTTTGTCACAACCCTATTTTTTAAAACAATAAAAACATTAGCGTGAAGAGCGAGGCGTTGTGCAGGGGACAGCCCCTGTCATATACATAATAACTTCTGCTCGTTTTAAGTTTTCAGGTCGCTGCTTAGTTTCAGTTATAAAACTTGTTTTTTATATATTCAATTTCTGAACGTTTTTCAACTAATGTAGGCTCAAATTTGGCTAACCGTGCATAAGAAATTAAAACCAAATTTGCATATTAATTTTGTCAGATTTATTCTATATATGAATGGTTGAACCCTCCTCAAATACTTTGCTCTTTATTCTAAAGCTGTTAGTACTTTTAATAAGCTTCCGTTCCAATTAAACGGTCCCCCGTGTTTCATTAGACGCTCGTAAAAATTGGGACAAACAGTCAAACTTTAGCGTTAAGAGTAAGGTATTGAGGAGGAGAAACCCTTCACACATGGAATAATTTCTGTTCGTTTTCCAAATAATGTCGGTAAATCTGGCTCATCCTCTATGAAATATACCCCTCCCCCTAACAGAAAAATCCTCTGTGGAAATTGCATTGAACATAGAGTACCCCTCCCCCGTCAAATTCCCTCCAGACAGTTCTATCCTCGCTGAGAATCCCCCTCCCTCTAAAATTGCTAGCAGACAACTCAGCCTGAAAAATTATGCTTAGCATTCTTTCATTTGAATAAGACTTTAATCTCTAATCGGTTTCTCTTTCATTCCAAAAATACACACTTCCGTGGAATTGATTTCCTAGAAATAAAACACACGGAAGAAAACCCCGGGATAATTACCCCAGAACATCTTCACATGAACAATTTGGCAAAGAGAATGTAAAACAGTCAAAAGGAATTTTGTGTAGTAGTTCTGTCAAATCCCCCCAGTGTATCATTTCCCCTGGAATATTCACCGCTACAAATTTCCCTCCCAAAGACGATTCTCACTATACAAATCCACCCCAAGCACCCCCTCCCAAAAAATGTCTGTATTTGGGGAAAATGGGCGTGGGAGGGGGCCCAGTTGCCCTCCAATTTGTTTGGTAACTTAAAAAGGGCAGTAGAAATTTTAATATTGTTTTCAGAATTAACCGTGTCCCCATCTTCTAGGACCATTATTTCGGTACAATCACCCCTGGAAAAAAAAACCAAACACGCATCCGTGATCTGTCTTATGACAAAAATAACAAAATTCCAACATTTTTGCAAATAGAAGCTTGAAACTTCTACAGTAGAGTTCTCTGGCTTGCTGAATCTGATGTTGTGATTTTCATTAAGATGACTTTAATTTTAGGGAGTGTTTACCCCCTATTTCAAAAATAAGGAAAATTTTCTAAGGCTCTTAACTTTGGATGGGTAACACTAAACTTTGTGAATCTTATATATTTGGAATCAGCACAAATAGCTTTTTAGTACTTTCAAAAGAGCTATTTATTCTAATTAAACGGCCTTTGTGATTCATGGGTCATTTTAAAGAATTGGAACAAAATTTGAAGTTTAGCGCAAAGAGCGAGATATTGATGAGAGGGAGAACACCCTCATATACGTAATAATTTCTGTTCGTTTTAAGTTTTAATGTTGCTCCTTACTTCAAGTCAAAAAAACCTGTTTGCTTATTTATTTTTTTAAGGGTGATTTAGCGATTTGACACTTACTTCTACCTTGGAATTAGCTAAATTAAATGGAAATTCCAAAGTCTGAGCATTAAATTATCCCGTCTACCAGCTTTGTTCCGTTGAGTTATCTTGTGGAGTCAATTAATAGTTTAAGTGTACCTTCTGAATCAAGAGCGTTCGCCAAGTTGGCGCAAGTAAAGCAGGATATCGCATTTAAATAAACTTTCCTTCTGAAGGAAAATGGGGAGCTCTTATCGATCCTCTTAAAAGTTATGGATAAGAAAGGCTTTTTCAAATAAATCTTAAGCCTATGGTTTGAAATGGGAACAGAATGTTTCAAATTTTTGACGTTTCATAGTTCATTGACCTGAAAAAGCTCAGAAAAAAAGTGAAATGGCTTGGAAACCGGTTGTTTAAATGAGGAGTCACAGTTAAGGAAAAAAGAAAAAGCTCCAATTCTCGCTGAAAAATTTCTTTAAATTTGTTTTAGAGAAAGTGATATTTGGAGCAAAGGATAAATGCTTCAAAAGCAAAACCTATAGTAAGTTGGGTTCCATAGCACCCTCTTCCCTCATAGTTGAAAATTTTGTCTAAGAGAAAGCAGATTAATTTTCTTTTAAGAACTTTTCAAATTAAAATTTTCTAAATATAATTTAAAGTCATAATAAAAAGGATGCATTTGGCACTCAATGATATATTTATTTATCCTTCTAATAGCAGCTGGTAAGAGAAAAAACATATCTGTTTTTTGAATAGTTTCGTTAACAGCAATTTTGAGAGATTAGCTTCAGCCAAAGTGTCAAACTTGAAACTTCACTAAATCAAATAACAAAGGCAATTAAAAAAAGTAGACTTTTGTGACCCGAAGCTATATTTTATATTCAGAATAAAAATGAGAGTTACAAAATTCTAAGAACATAAAGCTTCCAAACACCTCTTGGGCTGGTCGTTGCCAAACTGTCAGATCTAGGGATTTACAAAATCAATTGACAAAGACAATTAGAAGAAAAATGATCCAGAATTTTGCCAATAATTATGTGAGACTTTTGACGTTTAATCTTTCATTTTGTCTTAAAAAATGACAAGCAATAGCTTTAAACAACAAAAGCCATACAATTAATACTTTTGTTGTGAAACTGAATGACAGTTATTGATTATAACCGGGGAATTAATTTCTTATTCTGGTAGCAACAACGCTAATCCAAATCTTAAGCAGTTTTTCACATTATATATATATATATATATATATATATATATATATATATATATATATATATATATATATATATATATATATATATATATATATATATATATATATATAGTCGTCATAAACAAAACTCATGTTTAGTTTCCAGTTTAACCGGTTGCCACATCACTGGCAAGGTGCTTTTAAGTAAGGTCTGTTTGAACATAACTACACAACGAAAGATTATTTCAAAAAGTATATTTATTTTCAATAAAAATATTTGCTCTATTTTTAGACCTAGTTACTAAGTTTTTTCAAAAATTGATCATACCTCACAACTAAATTTAAAGTAAACTGATTGTAAAACTTGTCGCCAACTCCAATGACCAAGAGTTCACTGCTGTTTTTACGTCGTAGTTATCATTGTAACGGTTACTACTGAGATGGCAACTGGTTGAACTGGAGACGAAACATGGATTTTGCTTATGAAGCCCAATTTTTTTTCTTGTTTTTAATCGCTCTGTGGAGCCTTTTGAGGTTAGACAGTAGGCTTCTGCGTTGATAGTGGTTCCTTGTTACATAAAGTCGACCAAAAAAACACTATGCCTATTCAAAAACACTCACTCCATGATTTTATTCTGGAAGAGAGTCTGTTCAGCCTTCAAACTTTCTGTGGAGTGTGTGTGTTTCCATACCATATTCTGCTCCCCCGATTTGGCTTCATAAGCAAAATCCATGTTTCGTCTCCAGTTCAACCGGTTGTCACCTCAGTGGTAACCGTGACAGTGATAACGACAACGTAAAAACAACAGTGAACTCTTGGCTATTGGAGTTGGTGGAATGATTTTATGAAGAGTTTACTTTAAATTTAGTTGAGAGATGTGATCAATTTTTGAAAAAAACTTAGTAACTAGGCCTAAAAATAGAGTAAATTTGGCTTGCTGACAAAGAGAACTTTCCTTCCTCATGACAATGCTAGACTTCACTCTGCTCGGCAGACACACCATTTGTTCGACAGTTTTGGCTGGGAAGTTTAGACCACACACCATACAGTCCTCATATTGCGCCGTGTGACTACCATCCTGTTCTTCCCCTCAAGCAATACCTCAGTGGCAACCGTTACAATGATGATGACGACATAAAAACGGAAGTAAATTCTTGGTTATCGGAACAAGGGGCAAGTTTTTATACAGATGTTACTTTAAAATTAGTTGAGAGGAATGATAAATGTTGCAATAAACTGGTCAACTTTGCTGTTAAATAGAGTAAAGTATGCACTTTCTGAAGATATATTTTCTTTTTTTAAATAATCTTTCGTTGTTTACTTATGTTCATTTATAACTTCATTCATTTCAGCAAAAAGAAATATCAAAAACAGATAAAGGAAAAATAACATTGCTTTTCAGCAAAATGTAAGTTTACACACAGTTGTGAAAATTGAAGTTGTCCATTGTTTACTAAAATAAAAATTTCGAGTTGTATCAAAAATTGAGTGCAAAGAATCAAGTATCAAGAATCAATCAGAATCAAGGTACAAAGGATTAAAGACTATTTTCCAAATAAGTAGATTGTTATTGTTTTGAAGCTGCGGAAATTCGATTCTTTTTTATCGATAGCCATAAAAAAAGTTTTTACTTGGTTTTAATTTTTATTTGAAAAAAATAAATTTTTCGTTTTCTTCCAGATAATGCACCAGCCAACAACTGCAGGGGTCATTCCTAATTCATATGCGTTGCCTAGCTGCTCCAAAGGCAATTCACCAACTAAGTGTCAAAAGTGTTTCCAAAAATGCAAAAATTTTAGTTGCAGTTCATTTGGTCTGACAATCATTATGATTGCTTACACGTCCTTTGGTGCGTCAATATTTTTGCTTATTGAGGGAAACGTCAAGAACACATCAGAAAAAACAAGTGAAACCGAGTTTAAAGAGATTACTTTAAAAACTGTGGAACGTCTTTGGACTGTAACAGAGGATTTAAATATACTATATAAGGAAAATTGGACGTCCCTTGCTTACCTGGAGCTTGGTAAATTCCAGGATGAATTAACTAGAAGTGTCAGAAAATCAGTTATTAGAGACAGATATTCTGTTCCACACTCATGGAGTTTTCCAATGGCTCTGTTGTATTCATTAACACTTATATCCACAGTAGGTATGTTTAGTAAATTTTTTAATTTACTGCTGTTGACTTTTGCAAGAATTCTTAGTTATGTACTTAGTTATAGAATGCTCTATTTGCTTGAACAATGGACAATGGGGAAAAACCTCCTCAAATTCAATTTTTAATAGTTGTGTTTTTCTTGTCAGCTTGGGTAGTCCCAATAAAAACAATGACATAAATAAGTCCAAAAGCTTTCAAGGTACCCTTGTTACGAAATTATAAATATATATATATATATATATATATATATATATATATATATATATATATATATATATATATATATATATATATATATATATATATATATATATATAAGCTTTTCTTTGTTTTTAATTGTTCAGGTGGTGGGCCAAAATTTGTTTTTCTTCTAACCATTTATCTAGTCCAAGTTTTTGATTTTTAAAGGTATGGTAAGCATTGATGACCATCTTTGTTTCTTTTAGTTGTTCAGGTGGTGGGCTGAAAACTTCTTCTTTTGCCTCGGCTTGTATTTTATCATGACATATCGCCAAATATTTGTCTCTTTTAGTTGTTCAGGTGGTGATACAAAAACTTCTTCTTCATCCAACGATTTATCTATTCTAGCTTTTTCCAATCATCATCGCTATCATTTTCAATTTGTTTGGTTGTTCTGCCTCGGCTTGTTTTTCGTCATTATGAAATATTTATTGCTGAATCTTTTTTTTTTAAAGTTGTGGTATGCATTAATGACTTTATCCATGTCAAAATTCAAAAGCCAATCACCATCGCGATTATTTTCAATTTGTTTGGTTTGTTTTACCTTGGCTTGTTTTTCGTCATTATGAAATATTTATTACTGAATCTTTGTTCTGTTTTTATTTTTTTTTTATTTTTTTTTTTTAACAAAGGTATGGTATGCATTTATGACCTTATCCATGTCAAAATCCCAAACCAAATATTCATCGTTATCATTTTCAATTTTAACGCGTTTTGATTCTTGCTTCCCAGGTTGACTTTCATTGACTCGCTCACATGTTCGGTATCGCTGTTATTCTAATCACGTGTGTATTTGCTCTTGTTGTTCGTTTTTGTCTCGCTCACATGCTCGGTGTCACATGTTTTCTAATCAGGTGAAAGCTCCAAATTAGTATGCTCAGTCATTCCTGAGTTATACCCTTTTAAGAATCCATATACACATAACATGTTTTGATTTAGTTCAACACTCCCGTCAACATTTGCTGGAAGGTTCACGTGAATGTCGTTGGTCTTTTTGGCAAGGAAAGTTCAAACATGCATAACTTTCTCATTAACATATAGCATATATAAACAATGAACGAATTGCCCACTGACATCCCTTGTCCTTGCCCTCAGGACAATCGGGGTGTTGACATTACCAAATATATAATTACTTGACTTTTCAACAATACTGAACAAAATAGCTTTCTTAAAATTTTTTCGGATATGTTTGGGGGAATGATGGATTTGGGGGAGGATGTCTGGCTGCTCTCCATTCGTTTAAAAGGAATTGTTACAAAGAGCACTAGATTTTCCTACTTCAATTCAAATTAGCTCCATACGAAGTTTATACGACCTTTCTTTCCATAAAAACCTTAGATGTCCCGGGGCATAACTTATAACCCTTGCCCCTGGTCTCGGTGGGGGTTCGTGTCCACCCTGGCATTGTTATATGCTCTTTGGACTTCTGTGAAAAAATTAGCTACCAAAATTGTGGACAAAAACTTCAACTTTCGACTACCTTGAATAAAACGACAATAATAAATTTTATTGAATGTGTTTGGGGAAATGATGGGCGTGGGGAGGGCTGGTTGTCCTCCAATCGCCTTTGAATATGAGACAAGGCAATAGAAATATAGAAATCTTTCTAGCGGGGAGGAGAAGTTTCTGGGAGGGGAACTTCCAACGGAAAAAAATTTGCGTAAGGTAAATGCGCCCAAGGGAGACTTTCCAAAGGTAATTTTACACGGAGAAAAGGGGATTTCCAGGCAGGGTAAGAAAAAAGGTACGAAACTTAATACAAAAAAATGTTCTCAACTGAAAGTAGGTAGCAACATTAAAATTCAAAACGAACAGAAATTTATTCCGTATAAATTATCTACAACTCCTTAATGGCATATCCTGAAACGCAAGGACGAAGAATTTGAATTGGAAGTATATTTAAAAAGCTCTGAGAATTAATTATAAAGAATGGGGGCGAGGAAGGGGGAAACTCCCTCATATACAGAATAATTTCTGTTCGCTATGAGTTTTAATGTTGCTCCTCCCTTTCCGTTGAAGAAACTTGTCGCGAAACAAACAGCTGTGCATACTTTAGGGTATAAGAAAGAATTTATTTTCGGTCTTGTTGTAGATTAAATATAAAAAAACATGTTTTTCAAACAGTTCGTGGTAACGAACTGTAGTAAGGAGCGATCCGGCTCAATAGTAACCAAAACTCTAAAAAATGGAATTTTGATACCAATACCTACATCAAAAGAATCGCATTTTAATGCTGATTTTAAATATATAAGTTTCATCAAGTTTAGTCTTACTGATCAAAAGTTACGAGCCTGAGAAAATTTGCGTTATTTTAGAAAATAGGGGGAAACGACCCCTAGAAGTCATAGAATCTTAACGAAAATCACACCGTCAGATTCAGCGTATCAGAGAACCCTACTGTAGAAGTTTCAAGCTCCTATCTACAAAAATGTGGAATTTTGTATTTTTTGCCAGAAGGCAGATCACGGATGCGTGTTTATTTGTTTTTTTGTTTGTTTTTTTTTCCCAGGGGTGATCGTATCGACCCAGTTGTCCTAGAATGTTGCAAGAGGGCCCATTCTAACGGAAATGAAAAGTTCTAGTGCCCTTTTTAAGTGACCAAAAAATTGGAGGGCACCTAGGCCCCCTCCCACGCTAATTATTTTACCAAAGTCAACGAATCAAAATTCTGAGATAGCCATTTTATTCAGCGTAGTCGAAAAACCTTATAACTATGTCTTTGGGGACGACTTACTCCCCCACAGTCCCCATGGGAGGGGCAACAAGTTACAAACTTTGACCAATGCTTACATATAGTAATGTTTATTGGGAAGTGTACAGGCGTTTTCAGGAGGATTTTTTTGGTTGAGGGAGGGGTTGAGAAGAGGGGGATATGCTGGGGGAACTTTCCATCGATAATTTGTCATGGGGGGAGAAAATCTCCATGAAGGGAGCGCAGGATTTACTAGCATTATTAAAAAAAAAAACAATGAAAAAATAAATACGAAAAAGTTATTTCAGCTGGAAGTAAGGAACAGCATTAAAACTTAAAACAAACAGAAATTATTACCCATTTGAGGGGCTCACCTCCTCCTAATACCTCGCTCTTTACGCTAAAGTATTTTTAGTAATTTCAACTATTCATTCTACGGTTTATTTATTCTGGGGTCATTCTTAATGAATTGGGACAAAATTTAGGCTTTAGTGTAAAGAGCGAGAATCTGACAAGGGGGCGAACCCCCTCATATATGTAATAAAAATATGAGAATACAAAAGTTCTTTACGTAAGCTAATTTATAAGTAACGTAAATCTTTTACTAATAAAAATATTCGTAAAGAACTAAAAGTTCTAGTTGCCTTCTTAATTAACCAAAAAATCGGAGGGCAAATAGGCTTCCTCCCCCACTCTTTTTTTCTCAAAATCATTCGATCAATCAAACAATGCAAATTTTGTTTTAATTATTCCTCTGCGGAGAGCCAAAATCAAAACATGCATTGATTCAAAAACGTTCAGATATTAAATAAAAAAAACAATTTTTTTTAACTGAAAGTAAGGAGCGACATTAAAACTTAAAACGAACAGAAATTACTTCGTATATGAAAGAGGCTGCTTCTCCCATCAACGCCCCGCTCTTTACGCTAAAGTTTTTTACTGTTTTAAAAAGAAGAATTGAGAGACAGAGTCAAACTTTAGCGTAAAGAGCGGGGCGTTGATGAGGAAGAAGCCTAGTTACCCTCCAATTTTTTGATTACTTAAAAAAGGCAACTAGAACTTTTAATTTTACGAACGTTTTCATTAGTAAGAATATACGTAACTTTATAAATTAACTTAGGTAAAAAATTTCTAAATTCGTGTGTTTTAATACGTATATGAGGGAGGTTCACCCCCTTGTCAATACCTCGCTCTTTAGACTAAAGCTTAAATTTTATCCCAATTCCTTAAGAATGACCCCTGAATCACAAAGGCCGCAGAATAAATAGTTGAAATTACTAAAAATACTTTAGCATAAAGAGCAAGGTATTTATGAGCAGATGAACACATATGCGTAACAATTTCTATTCATTTTAAGTTTTAATGCTGCTCCTTACTTTCAGTTGAAAAAAAATTTTTATTTATTTTTTCGCAGTTTTTTTTTGAATAATGCTAGAAAATCCAGCACCCCCTGTTCATGGGAATTCTCTTCCCCCATGATAAATTCTCCATGTAAATATCATGCCACATAACCCCCTTCCCTCTACCCTCCCCCCAACCAAAAAATCCCCCTGAAAGTATCTTTACACTTCCCAATAACCATTGCTATGTGTAAACTCTGGTCAAAGTTTGCAACTTGCAGCTCTTCTCAAGGGGACTGTGGGGGAGTAAGTCATCCCCGAAAACAGAGTTTTTAGGATGTTTGAATATGTTGAATATAATGGCTATCTCAGAATTTTGATCCGGTGACTTTGGGAAAAAATGAGCGGGGGAGGGGGCCTAGGTACCTTCCAATTGTTTGGTCACTTAAAAAGGGTACTAGAACTTTTAATTTCCGTTAGAATGAGCCCTCTTGCGACATTATAGGACCAATTGCTCGATACGATCACCCCCAGGAAAAAAACAACAACAAAAAACAAACAAATAAACACGCATCTGTGATGTGTCTTGTGGCAAAAAAATAAAAATTCTACATTGTTGCAGATAGGAGCTTGAACCTTCTACTGTAGAGTTCTTTGATACGCTGAATCTGACGGTGTGATTTTTGTTAAGATTATATGACTTTTAAAGGGTGTTTTCTCCTATTTTCTAAAATAAGGCAAATTTTCTCAGGCTCGTAACTTCTGATGGGTTCTTGACCAAACTTGATGAAATTTCTGTTTTAAAATCAGCATTAAAATTCGATTCTTTTGATGTATCTGTTGGTATTAAAATTCGGTTTTTAACGTTTCGTTTACTATTGAGCCGGGTCGCTCCTTACTACAGTTCGTTACCACGAACTGTTTGATTTAAAGTTGACACTCTCAAAATCAATTTTTATAAGTTTGGCGAGTTTCAAAATTGATACCAAATCCAAATTTGCACGTGTTGCATTTAAAGATGGTTCAGCCATCCATTTTGTCGGCTAATTTTTTATTTTTTGGAAAGAATAATCCACAATTGTACTCCCGTGATTCAGCTTCGGAAGCTAGTCTCCAGATTTCTTGCAGGATCTCATGACAAAACCGTGAAAGGAAATACAAAGAGGGTCGTTAATTTTTTGGCCAGTCTCCACGTGACTCTGCTACTTTTAAGGATGGAGCTCATCTCCATTCGTTCGCCATACCCTTGTTTGAATGAACAATGATTCTTAATAAGAAATTTAAAATAAAGTCCTGGAAAAACAAAATCTATTACTCTTTTTTCATATTTTAATGATAACAAAGAAATTAATTTTAGATAAAAACTTTTTTCAAACAATTTTCATTATTGGGATGCTTGATAACTTTGCTAAGAAAAACGATAGACCAAATTCATTTCCATGGTAGCCTGACACATCACAGCAAATTTTACTTATAATTAGGAGAATATAACTAAATTACAATCTATGGTGTGCTTTGTCAAATTGCTTACTACTAGACAAAATTAAGAGTTAGAGACATCAAACGAAAAAAGTATATGGCCATTTTGTTTAGATATTTTATGGATTTTAGCCAGAAAATATATTGTGTTATAGCTTGAAAGAATCTTTCAAAGTGAATTTGGCAAGAAAGATGAAAGTCTGAAAGAGTAGCATTTAAAATATAGACATGGTTCTTAGATCTGCTTGAAAGCGTGGGCGAACCGACTTTTTAACAGAAAGATTACACAAACAGTTTCAAATTTGGAATATTGACCAAGCAATATAACTAGCATATAAAATAAAAAAATGAAGGGATTTTAGAGGAAATGGCTTCAAATTTTAATAGCTATTTTTTTAACATGTAAGACTTGGTTTGACAGTGGTTTACCCATTTGATTTGTTTTCCAATTTCTCTAACGTTTACTCTCTTCTTTTTCCTCCCTTTGCTTTTCTCTTTTCTTTACAACTCCCCCCCCTCTCTCTCTCCCTCTCTCTCTCTCATCTTCTTCTTCCTTCAGCTATGTCTCTTTCTCACTGTCTTCACTGTCTCTTTTCAGTTTCTCCAGCTCATTTTGATTTTCTCTCTCCCTTACCTATCTCTTTCTTGTTTGCCTCCCTCTTCTTGCCTATATCTATTTTTTTCTTTTTTGATTCTTCTCAGTCTTCTTCGTGGGCATAACCTATTGGATCAATGACAAGAGGGGGGGAGTATTTAGTAATGAGAATCTTAAAGATAAAATTGCAATTTTGAAATTTACTGAAAAAAAGTGAAAAAGTCCATCAATTAGCTAATGAAGCCTATTTATGCGCGATTTTTATATTTTGTCAATATATGAATGATCAAACAGTTCGTGATAACGAACTGTAGTAAGGAGCGACACGGCTCAATGGTAACCGAAACTCTAAAAACGGAATTTTAACAACAGTAGTTATATAAGAAAAATCACATTTTAATGCTGATTTTAAATATATAAGTTTCATCAAGTTTATTCTTACCCATCAAAAGTCACGATTCCAACAAAATTTGCCTTATTTTGGAAAATAGGAGAAAACACCCCTTAAAAGTCACAAAATCTTAACAAAAATCCCACCGTCAGATTCAGCGCATCAGAGAACCCTACTGTAAAATATTCAAACTCCTACTTACAAAAACGTAGAATTTGTATTTTTTGCCAGAAGCCAGATCAAGGATGCGGGTTTGTTTGTTTTTCTTTCCAGGGGTGATTTTATCGACCCAGTGATCCTATAATGTCGCAATATGGCTCATTCTAATGGAAATTAAAAGTTCTAGTGCCCTTTTAAAGTGACAAAAGAAATTGGAGGGTACCTAGGCCCCCTCCCACGCACATTTTTTCCAAACTTCCAAGATCAAAATTTTTTAGATAGCCAATGTGTTCAATGTAATCAAAAACCTAATAAATATATCTTTGGGGACGAATTAATCCCCCAGGTTCCCCAGAGGTGGGGCTGCAAGTTAAAGGCTTTGACCATTGCTTACATATAGTAATGGTTATTGGGAAGTATGAAGACGTTTTCAGGGGAACTTTTTCACGGTGAGGGGGTGGGAGAGAGGGGGTTATATGGGAGGATCTTCCCATGGAGGAATTTATCATGAGGGAAGAGAATATTCATGATATTCTAGCATTATTTAAATAAAAAAAAATTAGAAAATAAATGAAAGAATATGTTCCTTCAACCGGATGTATGGAGTAGCATTAAACTTGAAAGGAACAAAAATTATTACGTATATAAGGGGTTTCGTCTCCTCGTCAATACCTCGCTCTTTACGCTTAAGTATTTTTAGTATTTTCAACTACCTATTCTATGGCCTTTGTGATTCAGGGGTCGTTCTTAAACAATTAGGACAAAATTCAAGCTTTATTGTAAATAGCAAGGTATTGACGACGGGGCGAAACCCCTCATATACGCAATGGAAATATAAGAATATAGAAGTTCGCTACGTAAGTTAATTCGTAAGTTACGTAAATTTATTACTAATAAAAACGTTTGTAAAAAAAAATAAAAAATTTCTAGTTGCCTTTTTAAGTAACCAAAAATCAAAGGGCAACTTTTAAATTCACTAAATTGCAGAAAATATGTTAAAACTCAACCTGCAGTAAATAATAACTATTCTTAAGGAAAAGCCTGGATAAATCTGGATATAAATAAGTTTTACCTTGAACAAGACGTGAACTCTCAGAGTATCTTTGCTCCATATCGGAAATTAAAAACAAACAAACAAATAAATAAGATTTTCTCATATACTCGTGTTGCTGTAAAAAGATTGTTATACTTAAATAATTTCTGAGACCCCACTGGCTAATCATGACAAACAGAAAAAACGCAAAAACGAGGGAAACGAGGACAATAACAGCCAGTGAAAAACAGAAGAAAAATTCTTGCGAATATTTCGATTTAGACCTTTGCTCAACCTTCTCAGTACAGAATAATAATAATAAAAGAAAAGAAAAAATGCAGATGACAGTCCAAAGAACAACATAAAAACCAAACCTCAAAATGAGAACTGAAACTAGAATTAGGACCCTTTTAAAGTAACGATGAAAATTTAAAAGAGTTACCCTTTCATAGTTACTTTGAAAGGGTCCTTATTTTAGTTTCAGTGTTTATTTTGAAGTTTGGTTTTATATTATTCTTTTTTACTTTTATCTGCATTTTTTTTTCTTTTATTGTTATTCTGTACTGAGGACGCTTGAGCAGAGGTCTGATCAGAAACATTTTCATAACTTTTCCTTCTGTTATTCATGTCTGTTATTGTCCTCGTTTTTCTCTTCTTTGCGATGTTTGTTTTGTGATTATTTTATTCATCAGTAAGGTTACATTTTTTTAATTTTCCTCAGTAATTTCTACCCTTGACGCAATTTTTTTATTGTCCAATTCTTTTAATTAATTTAGATTTTCTTTATAACAATTTTTTCCCAGCTAATTTATCTTTTCTTTATATAATCAATTGTTGAACTAATTTCAGATTTTCATCTAGAATGTGAAATTTTAATTATGAAGTTCAATCAATAACTGTTAGGCTTTCCTTCTAGATATTAGATATTTTGAATAAAATTATCAATTTGCATTATGGTTTTGTAAAGGACAAAATTATTGTCTTAATAAAGTAAGAAAAGAGATGTGATGCTGAGATATCAGTTCTCTGGAAATATTGAGGGCAGAAGCGGAACTTTTTTCTCCAACTTCAAATTGTATCTTATATAGTTTTTTGTCTTGATGCCCTGGTCTGTGAATCATTATGTCATTTTATTTTTAATCACCATTTTATTTAGAATTTCCTAATTTATTCTACCTGTATGTTAGTGTCAAGCTTTCTTATAAAAAAATTAAAAATTACGTTTATAAACACTGATAAACTTTATTGAGGTGCCTGTCCTACAAGTTAATTTCTTTGTAAGAAAATAGTTTTTTTAATCATTCTATTTAAATATTACAGAATTAATGGGGGAAAGGAATATGCAAGTATTTTGGTCTGTGTCGTTTAGGAACAGTTAACAGCTTAAGTGCATATCTTTTTCTTCAATTACGAGTTATTTCATATATTTGTTTTGTTCATTTGTCCTGCTCTGTGAGTAAATGGTTATTCTCCTTTTTAATCTATTGATTTTTCTTTGTTTTTTTTCGGCTAATATATGGTCTCCTAATCTACTAAGGAACTAATTTCCGTTTTGTTTAGAAATAAAAATAGAATTTATGAATAACGATTAATTATAGTTGTTTTTCCATCCTATAAATTACTTTGTTTGCAAGGTAATGGGTTTTGTAAGCATTTCTTGTTAGTTATTTAAGGATTGCGTGCAACATCGCGGTAAAGAATAAAAAAGACTGGGCAATGACATAGGTTAAAGGCATACGTTAACCTTTTATTTTGTTCATTTAGGAATAAGGTTCTCCTCACAAAAAATATTAATATCTTCATATTCATCGAATAAAAGTGAAATTCATTGAATATTCTCTTTTTAATAGTTAAAAGATTTTTTTTACGATTTCAATTCAAAAATTGTCATTTATGAAGCATTTCACGTTGTGACGAAATGGGTTGGGACCGACAAAGAATATATTTTACTGCTGAGCAAAATAATTCAAAACTGTATACTTTAGAGTCAAAAACAAAAAAAAGTTTTTTCAAGTAATTGGCAACATTAAAATTTAAAACGATTAGAAATTATTATGTATATGAGTGGGTTCGCCCCCTCGTCAATACCTTGCTCATTCCGCTAAAGTTTGAATTTTGATCTAATTCTGTAAAAATGACCCCTGAATCACAAAGGATTTAATTAGAATAAAAAGCTCTTTTGAAAGTACTAAAACAAAATTTAGCGTAAAGAGCGAGGCATTGACGAGGGGGCAAACCCTCTCATATATGTAATAGTTTCATTTATTTTAAGTCTTAATATTGCTCCTTTCTTTCAGTTGAAAAAACTCCTTTTATTATTTGATTTCTGGTCGATTTTTAAATAATGCTGGAAAATCTGGTGCCCCTTTCATCGAAAATTCCCTTCCACCATGAAAAATTCCTCCACAGAAAGATCCTCCGACATATTATTGTCCCCCTGACCCCAGCAGAAAAAAACTCCCCTGGAAACCTCTTTATGCTTCCCAATAACCAATACTATATATAAACAATGGCCAAAGTTCTCAAATTGCAGCTTTTCCCCCGGGGACTGTGGGGTATTAAGTCATCCTCAAAGACATATTTATTAAATTTTTCGATTATGCTGAACAAAACAGCTATTCCAAAATTTTGATCGGATGACTTTGGGAAAAATGAGCGTGAGAGCGTGTCTGATACACTGAATCTGATGGTGTGATTTCCATTAAGACTCTTTGACTTTTAGGTTTTTTTTCCCCTTTTTTGAAAATAAGGCAAATATTCTTAGGCTCGTAACTTTTGATGGGTAAAGACTAAACTTGATGAAACTTATATAATAGAAGTTAGCATAAAATTCGATTCTTTTCTTGTTTCCATTGGTATCAAAACTCCGTTTTTTGATTTTCGGTTTCTATTGAACAAGGTCGCTCCTTACTTACAGTTCGTCACCACGAACTGTTTATTAGCCTACTCCGCCTTCTCGAAAACCTAATTTGAATTTTCCCTGCCTCAGGCCCTTTCTTTTCCCTAAATATGCCTGAAAGTTTCAACTATGATTTTGCACACCTGTTATTTCGATGACCAGAAGACTAATAGGATCTTTCAATGCGAATCCACCACCACTCCCCTCAAGTCGATATTTTAAGTCCACTTGACACTATTAACCTGTAATACCCCTAGGCCATTCCCAAGATTTTTAACATAACTTGTAAAGTTTGTTAATTTACTCACATACACGTCTCGTTTCCAGAATGAACTCCAGGGAAACTCTGGGAACCTTTGGATAACAAAAGATCCGTAAGAGCTCACTGATATACAACTAGCGAGGAACAGCAGAATTTCGGCCCATTTCCAGGCTCCCTAAGAGCCCATACCCGGCAAAATGTATAACTGACTTAAATAAATGAATTTTCTCCAGAAGTTTGAGCTTATTGTCCTTTCAGGATTAAAATGCCCCTCTTCTTTTATAAAATCTACGCGTACAACATTTAAAGCTTGCATATTTTATTACCCTTGTCCAAGGGGCTATAAGGATTATGTCTCACCTGGAAGAATACTTTTTCGAAGTTTTCGACTAACTTGAGGAAAATTTGTTCCAGATTTATTTTCCGTCGGTATAATTACCCCGGTCATTAAGAAAGGAAAACCCGCCAATATTTGCAGTTCATATTGGCCAATAACTGTGTCCCCTGTTCTATGTAAAATCCTCAAGTTACTAGTGGTTGATGATATTACTATAAAGCGTTATACACAAATGAATCAGTTTGGTTTCAAAAAAGAGGTAGGGCGTGAGAACGCACACTGCTTGATTGAAAAACTAATAACCTATGCCCATGAAAATGATGAAACTCTTGTATTTGCTGGTCATGATGTGACTAGAACATTCGATTCTGGTATTCACGCCCATATCCTAGAATGTGCTTATTGTAGGGGAGTTAGCTCGTCTGCGATTAGAGTGCTTAGTAATATGTAGAATAAACAGAGTGCAAGAGAAAAGGCACTGCATTAGGGACTTAAAAATCTTACGCCCCCCTCCCTATTAAGAAAGGTATACGACAGGGAGCAGTGACTTCCCCACCACTTTTTAATAATAGTGTGTTAATTTTCGTATTCTTCATGCTGGGTATGGAGAAGTAGGTTTATCGTTCAACAAAAATAAAACTGAAATAATGATTTTTGATCCTAGTTCAAAAGAGCCTATTGGATTTGATGTTGGTGGTGAGTTGTTAAAGCCCAAGGATTCTTTGATGTATCTGGGAATGCCTATGGGACCCAGTGTTTGTGCTACTCGTCAGTTGCTGAAAAGTTTTTTCGCTGAAAAAACTTGTAAAGCTTATGTCTTCCTTATTTGATTAAATTATAAGTTTTATAGAACCATTCTAAGTAAAATGTATAATGCGTTTGTTGCTCCCCACTTCCTTGCATTAGCACCGTTTTGGTGTATTTTTACTGAGGCTGATATTAAAGCATTATGTAAGTGTTTTTATAAGTTTGCAAATCATTTGTTGAAACTTCCGCTTTGGTCAAGCAACAGCAGCATATCAAGAAAATACAGAGTGACCCAGCCCATCATTGCCATGCAGAAGCGTCTACTGCAGTATAGGCAACAGTGTTGCCATTCGACCGGCACCGCTCCGCGGCACAATCCTCGTCAAAAAGCGGCATTTCCGCGGCATCCTTGAACCAAAATGCGGTAAAAACTGCGGCATGCCCGAAATTCTCGGAACAGCTGTGTTTTGTATTTTTGAGAGAGAATGGGTGAAAAATCTCGCTTTAATATGAGCGTTGATTCAGTCTCAAGTGAAGTGTGGTGAAGATATGTCATAAATTTGAGAAAACACGTGCTGTCTATCCTTCTTTTCAGCGGTCAAAGGTAAGCATGGTCAGCTCAGTCCGTGAACACACATTTGTCGTTCATCGTTTTCGTCAAGCACGCAACAGAAGTAAAAGTGCAGAGGTACCACAGCAGGGAAAGTCCACGGTGGGAAAACCGTATAAATGTGAAGTGAATATTGAAGAAATTAAAAGCGATTTCCCCTTAGGCCTTTAAGCCTATCCAATAGAATAATTGATGGGTAACTAGATTCTCGCATCTCAACCTTTTCCGATTAATGTTTAATGAAAATCAATATCAAAAGCTTCAAGAAGGAACATTCAGATAAATAATACAAGACAAACAGACAAGATTAATTTCAGATCAACAATACAAGACAAACAGACAAGATTAATCGGAATTGGACTGTTCACGTGTGTCACAAACAATATCTTTGGCCAGACCATACACAACGCTTTGGTTCAAAACGTTACAGTCACGAGAAGAGGCACTAGCCTTCACTTTGAGTACACGCTTGACTAGTCCGGGTTCTAGCTCTAGCACTGACTTGCCCGAGTCAAGCCCTCCTTTAGAATTGCGCTTAAAACCACACTTGGTTTTCAGTGTTGCCGAAAGAGTCACTGCACTCAGTCGGTTTCGCTTATCAGTTTTCAATTCCTTGAGCAAACTGAAGAGACGCTCGGCAATAACGTTTGAGAAAGAGAGTGAGAAAAAGTACTGAACCATTTTCCCGACATTTGGGAACATCCGACTACCATTTGGTGACTTCGTTTGCAAGATGTGGCGCCAGTAAATGACAATGTCCATGTCATCTACGTCAGGGAGATCGACAGTACTAGGTAGAGCTACATTCGGTATAGACCGCCATTCCTGCTCTAGCTTTGCTTTATTCCAAAGCGTAGAATCGTAGTAGTCGAAGAACTGACGAAGACTGGGAACTTTCAGTTCATAACTAGAGCTTGGGGTAAGCAAGTGTACCAGGTCGTAGATCTTTTCAGAGAACGGAAAACGGTCAAGAATATGTTGAACAGCTTTGACGTAGAAATCCCTTGCGGAGCGACGAATTCGGAGACTTTCCGCTACAAAACGGCCACTGGTAACTTGTCTCGTTTCGAGCCCCACAAGGAAATCATACGTTTTGTAGCTGATATAGACATTTTCGTCGGGAAGATAGTTCACTTCGTCATGCAGATTGATGTCAAAAGGGTTGACTTTTCTAACATATGAAGGCTTCATAAAGCTCATGGCTAATGTCCGAAGAAGTTTTTCCACCTGGGTTTTCATGAGGTGAAATAGGGGTTTTTCAGACTGGAAGATGGTGTTGAAGTCATTCAGCTCTCCCAACACGTACTCGACAAAAAACATCATAACCCTCGAGTATGGGTTGTTTAGTGTCATTCTTACATGATCATTAGCATGCAAGGGATCATCAAGTACCAATGAGTCCCAGTACAACGTAAGAGTATCCCACTGTTCGAGAATACGGCGTGCACAGTTTTGAAACGACAACCAGCGTGTTGGAGCCGAAGCAAGGAATCTGTTCTGTTCCACTTAAGTAAAGACTTGAAATTCCTTCCTATATGCATCTTGGCGTTTTGTACTGTGCCTGAAGTGATTGCACACAGTCCGACATAGATCTTCGAGGCTCTTGGACAGTTTTTTGCAAGCATAACTTGCAACTAGGGCACACATATGGCAGCTACATTTCACAACTGTAACCCAGGGATATTTCCCTTGAACAAGTGTTTTGACTGAGTGGTTTATCCCCATCATAGCATTCGTTGTGCCAGAGCGGAATCCGACCCAGTCTTGTAGACGAACACCCGCCTTCTTGACATCATCCATCACCTTCACTAGCTGGTTGAATAGGCCAGACGCTGATCCGTCGCTGCATTCGACAAGAGCGAGCAAATCTACCTACACATTCATTGCTTCGTCACAAAAGCTGACACAAACAGCAAGTTGTTTGGCTACAGAGGAATCTGTGGTCTTGTCAATTACTACGGAGAAAAGATTCGTTTTCAGGTTTTCAAGAAGATTTTCATGAATATGAGGGGCCGACGCTTGTCAAGCAATGTTAGTTGCTTTAGTTCTACCAAGAGGGCCTGGCATACTTTTCACAAGTTTCAGCAAGTCTTCAGAAATCAAATAGGGTAGATCGTGCTCAACGAGAAATGTCACTAGCTTCGCTTCAACAGTGGCCACTCTTTCGATTTTTGAATCACCAGAAAAATGAAGACTTAATGGCGTGGTCTTAGAAGACGAAGTTATCCACGCTTTTTTATTTTCTTCGTGAGCTTTGGCCTGTTTGTGCCTTTTTGCGTCGTGTTTCCCTTTTTTTACAAACGAAATCCTTTTTGCAGTAAAGACAGTGAGCTAAATATCCACTGTTTTGACCGGTCAGCACCTTTCCTTTTCGTAACCATTCATTAAAGTCAGATTCTTTTTCCCACTCAGTCTTGTATCTTCGGTCTTTCGGATCCTCGGTCTTTTGTAGGAGGGTTCACTATCGTCCGAGTCTTTATCACCGTCCTCATATTCCTGATCGATATCTATCACTTCTGCCATTATGTTGTAACACGTTTGGTCTATAAAAAAGAGAAATATTTAGCTATTATGTCCTTTCTTTCATGGATTGACTTGCTGTTGAAAGAAACAAACCTGCATTAGTTTAATTTCTTCCAGCGCCAGCCTGCTGAGAACCCTTTGTTCTTTCCGGATAAATCCTTCACCGGGAATCCGGCTGAAGTCGGAAATTTGGCAGAAGTAAGGCAAGAAGTTTTGATCAGTTTTGTCAAAGCAGATATGAAGTCGAATCACAGTAGATATGACGCAAACACACATATGTTGCGTTTTTGCTGATACCCCTGTTACCACGGTAACTGCGGATCTGCAGTTAGTCGTTTTGCAGTTACCATGATATCTGATATATGGTCTACTGCAAAAACGACTATTATATTGCCAAAATTGCACTTTTCAAAAGTCATCCCAAAAGAAAAACTGATATTCAATTACATAACTAAGTGCTGAACTTCTTTCTCACCAATTTGACAAAATTTGATGAAAATGAGATAACTTTTCAGATACCACGGTTGGACCGTGATATCTGAATATCAGTTATAGCGGTAGCTGGCCAGATACCACGACAACTGCAAAAACGCCTTTTGACCGTGGTATCGGATACCACGGTAGCTGCAGAAACGACTCTAGACCGTATATCGAATACCATGGTATCTGCAAAAACGCAACTATTATCGTATAATAATAATATTTATGACCCACTCTATAGGTTTAAGATAGTGGAGTAATCAAAGGAAAGAAATAGAGAGAGTACAAAATAACACACACAACAACAAAAACCACTCAATGAAAAATTCTGTTTCTAAATCTGAATAGTAAAATTTGTTTACCGAAAAGGGCTGAAAGACCAAATGAAAATGCGTTACTTCGTTGCTATGACTTGGGCCCATGCTGACTTGGACACACATATTCAAGCAACGAATTAAACGGATACGTCAATTACGATCCTATTCAGAGAAAGTATCCATCCCTAAGGTTGATCATGAAATTTGACAGCCTGACGAGGACCCTTGCCAAGAAGGGCCGAAATATCCGTTGTATGCATTACTTGAATATATTCACGATTGATAAAATTCCATACAGTGATATTCTCTGTCAGATTTGGGATACCTCTACAGCTAGCAACTGTGTTGCATGCTTGACGAAAACGATTTACGACAAATAGGCGTTCAAGCACTGAGCAGTGTTAACCAAGCTCATTTGATTGGGCCACTGAAAAGCCGAGTTTGTATTGAGGTTGAAAGTTTCCGCGTCATATTAGCGCTGTGAGCATGGCCTTAAAAATTCTGAACATCATGCTAGAGAAAACAGTAAAAATGCCAAAAACTCCTCTTAACACAATCCGATATTGCATTGTATTCACTTAAAATACACATACAAAAATTTGCTTTTCAGTTCAACTTTAAGGAGTCCGGTGAAGAACGGATACCTACAAGAGCCAATCGTTTGGATCACAGATTAAATTCCGGGATTCCATAGAAACCTTTGGTCTTGTTCATTTTGGATGCCTGTTCAACTATCATCCGTTTTGGACTTCTTTTGTTTTGCTTGTCGGGATCCCAAAACGTAAGTGGAGGGATACCTATGACATTGCAAAAGTTGTCCGTCTGTAGCCTGAGCACGATAACTGTCGAAGGGAATGAGATATTTTGATGAAACTCGGTGGGAGGATCCTTTGGTTCAAGGGAAAGGTCGAGTTCTTAGATGGGCTCTGTAGCCCTACACTTAGGGGTGGGGATTCAAATTAAGGGACAAACAAAATATTTTTAAACAGCTAAAGAGATAGTCGATTATGGGGTAAGAAAACATGCTGAACACGGCAATGAAAACCATCTTCTCGCTGGACAAGCTGTTCGCCTGGAATCCGGCCAAAACCGGAAAGCTAGTTAAAAGTAAAAGTTTTATTTTAAGTTGATAAGATGTTCGATTTCGAGGTGAGAGGGCATGCTCAAACCGTATATGACAATCGTTTTTTAGCCGGACATATATTTCGTCCGGAATCCGGCTGAAACCGGATAATTTGTTATACGTATATTTTTTATTTGAAGTTGACTAGATGTTGGAAAAATGGGTAAGGACTCAAGGAGCTACGCTAAATTCGTTTCTGAGCTTCAATTGTTCGCCAGACAAGTAGCTCCGGAATTTCGGCAAAACCGGAAAATTGGCAGAAGGCAGGATCGTTTCAATCGGTATCGTCAAAATAGATATGACTTATAGAGGTAAACACACATGCTGAATCCAAATCTGAACTTGGTTTTCTTAGAGGATTAGCCATTTGGCCTTAATCTGTTTCTAGATCTTTAAGAGTAAAAATTTTCAAGGAGTCTGGCGAAGACTGGATCTAGCGAAGACAAAACCCAATGTCTGGATTAAATATTGAATTTTTGGGATCCCATAGAACCTTTGGTCTTGTTTTTCACTTTCAAAGAGGCACATTCAGTTATCAGATATTTTGCGTCCAGCCAGCCGCGTCGGAAAGTAGAAAGGCTGGACACAGTCGACAAGTGCTAACAAGGAAATTGCTAATTTCGAAAAAAATTATATTTCTTAGCTGTTTCATCATCGTGATTTTGATTATCTCTTCTAGTGAGAATTGGGCTTTCAAAACTTTCCGTAAGAGCTACACCTCTCGTTGATACCATATGATGAATTCGAATTTTGAAATGATGAAGTAACGAAATGGCAACTAGTTAAAACACGCATTTTGGTAAACAGAAAACAGATCATAGAAGCCGCCCACCCCCTAGGATAGGCCAGTACTTTTTGGCTCAATAAACTCTTTCTGACCTGATTACATCCAGGGCCATAATGACTAGGTGGGAGGCGGGGCGCCCCTACCCCCCCCGAATATTGTCGGCCAGACGTTAAAAAGTAACCGAGTCAACGCGCAGCGCCGCTATTTTTCGTGAAAACAGTCTCTTTTTTACTTGGAAACAGTAGATTCTTCGTAGAACCAGTCGGTTTCTTTTTGAAAATAGTTGTTTTTCTTAAAATCAGCCGAATTTTTGACAACACAGTCGTTTTTTCTCAATAATAGTCGTTTTTGTCTGCATAAAACAGTCGGTAAAAATGACCAGCCAGTCGATAAATACCTCCTCCCCCCCCCACACACACATTTTGGCTAATAACGGTTCTTACGACACCTAGGCTACTTAAATATAGTTACTACTTACCATCAATACCATCAGACAATCCCGTGAAATAAGACAAGTCTGTCTGGTTCTTATTGCTAACTTGAAAACACTTGGGCTGAGCTGACAGATGTCATGAAGTCATGAGATGAACTGAGAAACTCAAAGGTCAAAGTTTTGTCAAACCCACAAAAATAACTCAACCCCCTTCGAACACACTGGCCTCCCAGGGGACCAGCTGCCGACCGACGGGTCATTAATTAAGGTCCGTAGTTGACTTCCGCGAAACTTTGAAATCTCCATTTTATCCAACAAAGACATTTGCGAAAGATAAAAAACTTAAAGTTGGACAAATTTTAAATACAGGAACAAATGCGGTATAAAAAGCCATTTCGCGGCATAATCGCGGCGTGCGGCATGATCAAAATTTTATGCAGCATTTCTCTCAGAATCGCAGCGTAATGCCGCGAAATGCGGCATAAGTGACAACACTGATAGGCAAGATCTTGATCCGACAAGTGATATATATAAACTTTTCAAATAGATGAAAATCTATTGTTGATTACGTAGTGCTGTGTATTGTTGTTTTTTCCCCTAATTTTTCCGGATCTATATTTCGTGTATTTATACATTACGATGGGTAATAAAATTATAATAATATTAACTGCTTTCAATAACTTTGTTGATGTGTAGAGTTTAGAATGTGTATGGTAGACCAAGAGTATCAAAAAATTTTATATTCTTTGCTGTTTGAAAAATGCATAGCCAATTACCCGTCATTAAGCTCAATGGACTGTTATTAACAATGATGAGGGTATTGTTAACACTTTGAAATTTTTAAAAGGTTTCCGAGGGTTAACAATAGGATTTGTATTTGGACATTTAGGGATCCATATTAAATACGCTGATTATTCGATTTTTGTTCATGGTACTAGACCTAGTAGAACACTGCCTTCGGGAATGATTTCCCATTTTATTTCAAATTGAATTAATGATATAAATGCAATCCTCTCAGCTAATGGCTCGGCAAAGTTGTACTCTAGGCGTATACTCCTCGTTCGTAAAATACTCATATCTTGAGTGTCACACAAGTCCAGTGCAATGATACTGCGAGTTTTTGGAAACGTTGTGTCGGTTATATCGTTCCCAAATAGTCTCAATAGAATAAAAAAAAACTTTTCTCAATTGAAAGTAAGGAGCAACATTAAAATTTAAAATGAACAAAAATTATTCCGTATAAGAGGGGGCATGCCCTTTCTCATCCCTCGCTCTTTACACTAAATTTTTACTTTTTGTCCCAGCTCCTTGATAACACATCCTGAAATGCAAAGACGTAGGATTTTGAATAAGAAGTATTTTTAAAGAGCTCTGAGAATTAATTATAAAGAATGGGGGGTTGAAGAAGAGGTAGTTCCCCTTATATACGAAATAGTTTCTGTTCGTTTTAAGCTTTAATGTTGCTCCTCCCTTTCCGGTGAAGAAACTAGTCGCAAAACAAACTGCTTTGCATGCTTTAGGGTACAAGAAAAAATGTATGCTCAGTCTTGTTGTACTTTCGAAGTTAACACTCTTGACATCAATTTTTTTGTCTTTGGCTTAGTTTAAGATTTATTTTTTAAGGTACAAAATTGATACCAAGTTCAAAGATAATATTCACAAGCCACATTTGCAAGTGTGGTATGTAAATTGATGGTAGCGTTAAGTAGATTAAAGCTAAGCCATTTACCTATCAACCTTGTCGGCTTTTTTTTTTGAAATATTAATCCGCAATGGTACACCCTAGATTCAGCTTTGGAAGCTAGTCTCCACAGTATCAAAAAAAAAAATTCAGGGCAAGACTTTGTTAATTTTGTCAAATTGTCAGATTTCTTGTAAAGAACATTCCCACAGCAAGGTTTTTATGCCAACTCATAAAAAAAAAAAAATAGAAAAAGGGTCGTTAATCTTTTGGCCAGTCTCCACATGACTCTGCTGCTTTTAAGAGTGAAGCTCATCTCCATTCGTTCGCAATACCCTTGTCTGAATGAACAATGATTCTTACTGAGAAATTTGGAGAAAATAACCTGTAATAGCAGCATATATGACTTTTTTTCATGTTATTATGATAGAAAAGGAATAAATTTAGATAAATACTTTTTTCTAGAGTTGAGAAAGAAATAAAAAAACGAAAGAAATAAATACTTTTTACAGACGATTTTCATTAATGGAATGCTTAATATCTTTGCTAAGGAAAACGGTAGACCAAATTAATTTCCATAGCTGCCTGACACATCACAGCAAATTTAATTATAAATAAAAAATATAACTAAATTACAAACTGTAGCGTACTTTTTCAAATTGCTTACTAAACGCTAAAATAAATAGAGATATCAAACGAAAAAAGTAATGGGCTTTTTTTAAGAAAGTTTCTGGATATTAGCCCATGACCGCCCATAAGCTAAATTTTAGGGGGGGGAGCTTACCTAGTCTAATTGGGACTTCAAATGCTGCATAATAGAAATCTCAAAACAAAAATATGAAAATATAAGGCATCGTCATTCAGCCAAGGGGAGTGGCTGAAAAACCCCTCTGAAATCCCATATGGGCGCCCATGTATTAGTCAGAAAATACATTGTTTTATACCTTGAAAGATTCTTCCAAAATGAATTTGGCAAGAAAGATTAAAGTCTGAAAGAGCGGCATTTAAAATATAGACATGAATCTTAGATCTGCTTGAAAGCGTGGTTTTCTGTTAGCAAGCGTGCGCTCCTGTTTATAACACTCTCTCTCTCTCTCTCTCTCTCTCTCTCTATCTCTCTCTCTCTCTCTCTC
>NC_088874.1:37859268-37953755 GCF_032884065.1 Artemia franciscana | reverse complement strand
TATATATATATATATATATATATATATATATATATATATATATATATATATATATATATATAAATATTGACCCTTAAGTTTTACCTCGTCTTGTCTTTTGACATTATGAAAGTCAAATCGCAGATCCTTTGTTTCTTTTAACTGTTCAGGTGCCGAGACAAAAACTTCTTCTTTTGGCTAGGCTTATCTTTTGTCATGAAAGACATATCACAAACCTTTGTGTCTTTTAATTGTTCATGTGGTGGGACAAAAACTTTTTTTTGTTCCAGCGATTTATCTAGTCCAGGCTTTTGATTTTCAAAGGTATGGTAGGCATTGATGACCACCTTTGTTTCTTTTAATTATTCAGGTGGTGCGAAAAAAAAAATCTTCTTTTGCATCGGCTTGTCTTTTGTCATCATGAAAGACATATTGCCAAACTTTGTTTCTTTTAACTGTTCAGGTGGTGGGACAAAAATTTCTTTGTTTTCCGACAGTTTATCTAGTCCAGATTTTTGATTTTCTAATGTATGATAGGCATTAATGACCTTATCCATGTCAAAGTAAAAAACCCAATTATCATCGCTATCATTTTCAATTTGTTTGGTTCGTTTTTTCTCGGCTTGTTTTTCGTCATTATGAGATGCATATCACCGAACCATTTTTGTTTTTTATCAAAGATATGGTAGGCATTCATAAACTTATCCATGTAAAAATCCCAAACCCAATCATCATCGCTATCATTTTTAATTTTGACAGGTTTTGATTCTCGCTGTCCAGGTTGATTTTTATTGATTCGCTGTCTTGTTTGTTCGTCACATGTGTATAACTGCGTGTGTCTTCGCTCCTCATTTTTATTTTTGACTCTCTCATATGCTGGGTGTCACGTGTTTTCTAACAGCGTGTGTTTTTGCTCTTTATTTTCATTTTCGACTCGCTCACATGCTCGAATGTCACACGTGTTCTAACGGCGTGTGTCTTTGATCTTAATTTCTATTTTTTACACCCTCTAACTGTGGTTTTGACATATCTTCTAACCACCCGTGTCTTTGCTCTTCATTTTCATTTTTGACACGTTTTTGGATTTTGATTACTTCAGTAAATTTAGCAATGATCTTTGCTTTAGCTGCCGGTAGTGGTGTTGTCGCAATTTATGATTCAGGTTGTCGATTCTCACTTCTTATCACTTTTGATATTACGCTCGTTTATGAAGATAATAATAATAATATATAGAATTTCAATATTTACATTTTGTCTAGACAAAATTACGAGAGTAAGCTCGTTACTAAAATCTTTCTAGAATACAACACGGATAGTATTCGCTAAAACTTAAAACTGATTCAATGGAAGTTGATGGTAATCACTGTCTCCTTGAATTTTTTCAATATACACTTTGAAATGTTCAAAGCAAGATATACATAATTTAGTTTTATTTTTTCGTTGATGGTAGATAGTGTCTCCTAGAATTTTTGGAATATGCACTTTGAAACAAGTAAAGCAAGATATGCATGAATTAGTTTTTTGTGTTTCCGGTTTTATTTTGTGTATTTGTAACTTTCAATTTTGTTCCATGAGTATTACCCTCTTTTAATATGTTTTGGCTACAACTCTATTGAAATCAGAATGCCTACACATTAAATAGCCTTTTTTCTGCCTTTAAAGGCCTTTTCATCATGTAAAGTCTATGTCTTTGCTCACCAAGTGAAGGTCTTTCGGTCATTATCAGTCATCACATTCCAAGTCCATCCATAACAAATATTTAAAAAATTTCTACAGGTAAAGTTCTGCTGTTTGCAAACGAAAGACGATCTGGAAAAAACGTGAACGTGAAATGTGAAAAAAAATGAAACATGGAAATATCGGAAATTGTCTCTTTTAATTATTGTGCTACTTCATCAACTACATTAAATAGAACTTTAGTTCAAAAGCCGAATAAATTGCCAGTGCTTTCATTTGTAAAATATTACAAAGCATTAATACAAAAGGCCAAAATACCTACTTTTGGATCGGCCTAGAGCATAAAAGTTGAATAAACTATTAAAAACTTTTCATTTACAATATGGGCTTACAATAGTTTCTAATGTCAAGTTTGGGGCTAAGCAATATTATTAGCTACCTCGCCTTTACTAAAGGTTAACATTTAACACCAAACGTTGGACTATAACTGCCTTCGATATTGTAATACTAAGTAAGGAAAAGGTAAAGAATACAGTATTGGACTTTTCAGCCCCTACTGTTGGTTCCGATCTCCGTTTTATGGTCCTTCAGACAGGAAGAGCAATAAGGGGAGGGCATCCTTTTCTTTTGCACGCTCTTCAAGCTTATCTTTCCCAGAATTTTCCAACCACCCATTTAGAGCTGAGTCGACTCTGGCTGAGCTTAAAAAGTCATGCCCCCGATCCACGTTCCAAACCAAAAAAAAACAGTTACACTAGGACTCGAACCCCTGTTCTCACGGACTAAGTATTTCAATACTAGCGCGCTAACCACTCGACTGGGTGCCATGCTTAGTGGCAATTATTATCTACAGTCCCATATAGTTGTAACTGTTTAATAGTGTACTGATTAGATTCTATTTTAGGGTACGGATACCTGACACCTAAAACCATAGCTGGGAAGATATTTACAACTTGTTACGCAGCTGTTGGAATTCCATTGTTTTTACTCTACTTATCATCCATTGGAGAATCATTTGCTTCTGTGCTACGGGAAGTTCGTCGCAAATTATGCCTGTTTCCGCGACAACGCGATCGCAATAGATTAAAGAGAGCTTCCACAAATTCAGTTTCAAACAACTACTCATATCCACCTTCATTACAAGATACATGCTTTTTAACAGATGTAAAGAACGATTTATCGTCTCAAAAATATCCCACTAATTCGTCAACGCCTGAGGTTGTTTATGTGCCAATTAGTGCTTGTTTTTTACTTGTTGCTGGATATATAGTGTTCGGTGGTTTTTTATTTGCTAGCATTGAAAACTGGGACGTCGTTGACAGCATTTGTTTATGTTTCAATCTATTAGCAACAGTTGGTTTTGGAACTTTAATTCCTGGAACAAGGTTAAATGAAGGTAACCTGCAGGAAACGAAAACACTAAGCCTAGTGCTTTTTTACTTATATATAATTATTGGAATGGCTTTTATGGCTACGTGTTTTGCAGCACTTCAAGAGCGTGCTGCACCTTATGTACTTAAAATGAGAAACACCACTTCCTGTAAAGAAAATGGAAGCCCGTTATCCGAAATCACGTGACATGGAGAGTGGCCTGAGAGTCGCCTGAATGCAGTCTCAGGCCACACCTCAACCAATTGCTATAATGATTATTCGTCTTGTGAAAAAAATGCACATAATAAAAGTGTATCGTCAGTTTTATGTGCTGGTGAAGTTGTGAGTGAGTTTGAAATGAAGCATTTAAATTATAAAAGATGCAATACACTTCCAAATTGCTCAAGGAAAGTGGTCACTTTTGACGATGGTTTGACGCAGGCGCCTGGAGTTGAAATTACTATGTAAACCTTTGCAATATTAACATCTCTTTGTAAATATACGCAGTAACCACAGTTGGGCTACTATTTAACTGCTTTAGGCTTTAATTACTGGATACTCTTAATTAAAAAGTTATTTCTCTAAATATTACTCTTAAGAAATCCTTTCTCTTACTAAAGGTTTCAAATATGAAAAAGTAAAAAGAAAAAGTAAAAAATTAAAAGTGTAAAAGATTTTATAATTTAACACATCAAATTCCTATGAACTAAAGCGAAGAAGGGAATAAATCTTCCGTCAAAATCATCATGCTGGGTCTTGCGGAATAGGATTTGAACTAAAGCTCATATAACAAATTTGGATTCTGAAATAATACTACTAATACTGCTACCAACAATTCATCACAGCATCAAGCCAACTGAGGCCGAGACAGCTAGGCACGCTCCTCCTCCATCCCAATCTAGTCAAAGCCTCCCTCTTTACACCGTCCAAGGAACTTCCCAGTTCCTTTAAATGTTTCTTAATGGCATCCTCCCATCCCAAACGAGGATGACATGCATTCTGTTCAGCCCTAGACGGTTGGCAGAAAAGGACAATATTCGGCAATCTATTATCCTTCATCCGCAGAATATGCCCTATCCATCGCAACTTTTTTTTCATTATAACCATAAAAAGGACGATTTAACCACACTTTCCTTACAGCCTACTGTTGAAATACGGTCATTGAGCTGGGTACCCATAACAATCCGCAGGCAATTTATCTGGTAAACATCAAGCAAATCTTCCACTTTTTGGAGACCAACGCTTCGGAGCCATATTCAACCACTGTCATCACTCTAGCTTCCAATATTCTGATCTTGGTTTGCCGACCTATCTTCCTATTCCTCAAAGGTTCTTTTAACTATGATAAAACATCCTGAGCCTTTGTTATTCTACTTTTAATATTTTCACTGCTCCCACCATCGTTACTAATAATACTACCAAGGTAAGTGGAAGCTGCCCATCTGATCAATGTGTTCGTTACCCAGCATTAATTTTCTCACACTTTCATCTAGGATACTTAAATCATCAACATAACCTAAGTCTAGGAGAGTTTTTCGCCCCATTTGATTCCGTGGTCTCCCATCGCCTTTCCTTAGCTCCTTAAGACAAAGTTCATCAAATGTTCCATACAAAGGAAGATAGATTACAAACCTGCTTAACTCCTGGTTTAATACGAAACCAGCTGCTAACCTCATTTCCTACCTTAACCGCAGCAGTGTTATTCTCGTACATAGCACTAATCATTTAGTCTGGCATACCATGCAAGGATAAAACTTTCACTATAGCTCTTCTATCAACAAAATCGAATGCTCGCTGATAATCTATAAAACCGAGAAGCAAAGGTGTTTGAAAATCCAGACACTTCTCAATTATCAACCTAAGATGAAAATTTTGTCGACCCATCTGCTACCTTTTCTGAAACCGCACTGTTCTTCTCTTAAAACGTTGTCGAGAGCATCTCGCATTCTAAAAAGTATCATATTACTAAGTAATCTCATGTCTACCGATATCGGACTAATGCATCGATAATTGCCCCCCTCACTCTTATCCTCTTTCTAATACAGTGGTCTAATTAAGGTTTTCCTAAAACCAGTAGGTATTCCCCCGTTTTAAAATCATATTCATAACCTTCAGTAACGAATTTCCAACCTCAGAGCTACCATATTCAGGAAACTCATTTGCCAGACTATTAGCTCCTGCAGCCGTATTGTTTTCATATCCTTTTAGTACTGTCACTAATTCTTCCTCACAAGACAAATCTTTCTTCTCATCCAAGGTATCACAAACTTTTTCATTTTTTCTCTGTATATTATCCTGCAACTCTATCTCGGTTTAGCACATTCTTAAAATACTCTGCCCATCTCTCTTTAACTCTTTGTTTATCACTAATTGTTGCCCCGTTACTATCTTTAACAGGGACAGGTCGGATTGGCTACTCCCTCTCAATTTATTAAGATCCCAGTACAAAAGATGGATAGATAGATAGATAGATATTTATTGGTTTTTTTTTCATGGCAACAAACAACAAATAACAAAAAATAATACCACATGATAATAACTCACATAACAGGGTTTTTGATAATAACCATGAAAAAGCATAACAATCGCAAAAAGAAAACAAAAAAAATAAGGCACATAATACCATAAAATAACATAATCACTAAAAATGTCACAGGAATCATCAACGTATTTTAAATTCTTTAAAGATACATGGATCATGGCTCCTAAAAAGAAAAACGACAAATACTTCAAGCACAACATATAAAATAACTTACAACATTTTTTTTTCTTGTCTCCCTTATCGTCCACCCTCCAAATTCTCTCTCTGTGCTACATGGCTACACGTGCGTGCCTCAACATATTTTTAATATACAGTTTACACTCACTTTTTAAAATTTTGACCCCCCAATCCCTTCATTTACCCCAATCCAAGAGTTTTCTACCCTCAAATCCTTCAAAGCCTTACAGTTATACATAAAGTACTCTTAGTCCTCATTTTCTCCGCACATCTGGAAATAATAGTGACCCCTCCGCAACCTAAACCTCCCCAAATACTTCCTTCTGTCGCCAAAAGGCATAAAATTAACCTTCACCGAAATGACCATACCCTCCCCCTGACGTCCCACTTTAAAATATTATTTCCCCTATGCCTCCTGAACCTCCACGTACACACCTAGAGACGCTGCCATGGTCCGACCAGCCTGCCGTAAATGTATTTCCTACTCTTGCAGCAAAATCTTTACCTTTTTTCCCATGGATCCTACTTCTCCTCTTATGCCTACCCCCTGATTTTAAATTCTTGACATCCCACAACTATTCAATATTTTTCTTATTTGATTCGGTCATGAATCTTTCATATTATCATTTATCATTTTTCTGTTTGCTACCTTAACTCATCTGTCTTCAGGAAGCAATGTTATCCTTTCTCAAAATTTTACCATTTTTATTAGTATCTTATTCCTAAGGATATCTAGGCCTAAATCTCCTCTTACTACTAGACTATTAAAGCCTAATTTTTTAAACCTAACAGTCTCTTAAAGTACCTAAGCTGAATCCTTTCTAACCCCATTCCTTTCTCACACTCCCACAATTCTGATCCATTGTGTACTGCTGAAATCAACTTTCCCGAAATAATTCTCTTCTGCAGTTTAATATCATTTAGGCCTAATATTTAAATACTACTTCTAAGGAACATCCCCAATAGCCTATTCCCTATAACTACATATCCTCTATGTGCCTCTTCCATTTTCTACTAGCCATTAACTTAATTCCTAAATAATTAAATTCTTCAACTAAATTTATTTCCTCCCCTCTATAGCCAATCTTTACCACTAGTCCTAAACGTCATATCTACCAACTTATTCAAAGCTAACCGCTTTTCCTTAAAACACTCTGAAGCTAAGTCCAGAGGCGCCATTTGGGCCAAATCTTGGGGTGGGCATGAACTCCATCTGCCCCCCCCCCCCCGATTCACTTTGTGTCACGTAAGAAAACTCTGGGTTTTGGCAGCACATTGATCGAATATTCTAAGTAAAAATGCATTTTCAGCACCCGTGTGTTGCTTGGAAATGTACTGCAACCAAATATAGAACTCAGCCACACTGACCTCTAAGATTAATTATAACAGCGAAGAATACAATTAACGAGGTTAAATGATCAAACTGAAAGTGGAAAATTCAACCAGACTGCAGGCTGGCATTCCTCAGCGAGAAATTTTCTTATTTAAGTAAACAATACGTCGGTGAAAGTAACCTTCATTGTTATGCTGAGGGTTGTAACCGAAATCTCAGTGTCCCTTCAGCAGAAATCTTCCAGATCAAATATATTTACAAAAAGGAAAAACATAACAAGAAAAAAATATAACAACATTCAAGGTAACAAGGTTAACCGCCGAGCTTTCATCTTTGCAAAATCGTCAACAAGCTGGTTGTAGTCCAAATTTTTTACTAAGTCCTTCTCTGCAAATATCAAAAGGAGGTGACTGAGACGATCATCTCCTGTTGTAGACCACAGGTAGTTTTTCACTATTTCTAGGCTAGAAAACAAACGCTCATTGCTTGCTGTTGTCTCAGGAAGTGTGGCAGCAATACGAAGTATTTTAATTGCTTCTGAGTAAGCCACTGGTAATGCCTGAAGATGGTCGACAATGTCTAGGAAGTTTTCTGGCTTTTTCTCCTCATTGAGCAAGAAACGCCTGGCAATACCAGCTTGAGATTCGAGAAGAATACTGTCGATATCCAGCTCGCCGTAAAGAGAAGAGAAAAGCTTGAGCAGCTCTGTGACCATAAACTTGGTTGAGCTTGGATCCAAGGCTTCTAGCGTACTCAGCACTGGCAAGTTATCTGTGAACCTTCTGCCATTATTTTTTACCTGAAATGACTTTTCCGACTTAGGAGACACATAAAGCGGATTCTTCATATCGAGAGACTCTTCTTCTTTCCTATTTTCTACTGCCCTACTCTTTTCCATTATTCTATTTTCTTTTAATTTTTGTCTCCACCTTTTGTCTCGAAATTTAATTCTATCTTGGCTCTAATTGGCATATTATCAGATCCCACCAGCGTCAGAATCCCAAAATTAGCACATAAAGACCAAAGAGACAAATTCACCACAATAAACTGAATCACACTTGGAGACCTCCCACTATAACAAGTAAATTCTCCCTTACCCTTATCTATTCTTATTCTCCCATTCAAACTTACCAGCTTAACATTTCTACTGACCTGGGCATCAAAATCTCCTATTAAAAACGCCATATTTATGCTTCGGATCCTGTCTTTTCCTCCTTTAACTGTAAATAAAATTCATCCGAGTCTCTGGTATTTCTGTCTGTCGGTTTTAGATGGGCATTTACTACTATAACTGATACCCTGACCTTTTTAGTCATAAAATAAGAGATTACACTCTATTATTAATACTTTCCCAGCCTAAACAAGATTTAGCGGCTTCTTTGTTCACCATGAGCCCTACTACCTGTCTATGAGCCCTATCCTTCGTGCCAGAGTAAACAAAATCTATATCATCTAATTTCATTCTTCCTACCCCTGGGATATGACTTTCTGAAGCTCCTAATAAGTCCAGTTTGAATTGTCTGAACTCGTCAGTCAAAATGCCGATACGACACTTTTTCTTGACGTCGTAACATTCCAAGTTTCAATCTTCATGCTCTTTAAATCATTGAAATTATTTTGAACAGGAAAAGCAATGATCCTGGATACCAGTGAAGGACATATCTTCTCAAGTCTACACTGAAGTGGTTAAGCCGGCTTAGAATCAGACAGCAATAAGTCCCTTGGATCTCCAGTATAAATGGAGGCTTTGTGCAATCCTGGGCCCATCTTGTCCAGCCTGGTTTTGAGAACTTGGGGATAGCCTTCTGTCAACAGGAGTCGTAATCCTGCATGTACAGTCTCAAAACTGTTCCTCTGACTCATTACATATTATTCCTACAAATATTACGCTAGCATTCAGCTGCAGTGATTTGCTCCCATGAAACTGCCAAAGTTCATCCCGTCGGGAGGAACGACAAGGCAGGCGTCATTCCACACATTTGGGGTTGATTTTTCTGGTTTCAGTGTTTTATATGGAGCCAATGCGGACATTTTTCTCGATTAATACATTACTACTTGATTGATATATATTTACTTGATATGATTATACGAAATACATAGTTGCAGATGATTACGAAAGCGATGGTCCGTCTCGCCCCCTCTAGTGGTCCGTCATGCCACCCCCTTCAGATAAGACGGACCTTTTAACCTTTCCTCCAAAATCTGCGTTTCCTAAGAAACCCTTTGGAAAAAAAGTTTGAAAAAAATAGCAAGGTAACGGGGATGAATAAGCAATCTGACGGAACAAATTTCTTTTCGGTGTCCCAGAAACAGACAAGGCAGCAATGAAAAAACCGTTACTGGGTCCGTCTTGGCTGGATCTCCCCTACATACTTCAAAATAACAATACTATGTGTATAAGAAGGACAAATTTTATGACTTGAAGACCTTTTCCTGGGACTGTGGGGTGGGGGGTTGTTATATCTAAAGGAATAGGTATTTGACCTTTCAACTATGACGAGCAAATGGCTATTCTAAAATTTTGATCAGAAGATTTTGGGAAAAAAAGGGTGGATGAGGACACTATAACTTTTAATTTCAATTTGAATGAGAACTCTCGCTATATTCTTGAACCACTGGGTCGATATGATCATCCCTGGAAAAAACAAAAAGAAACAAACAAATAAACACGCATCTGTGATTTTTCTTCTGGCAAAAAAATATAAAATTCCAAGTCTTTGCAAATAGGATCTTGAAACCACTATAGTAGATTTTCTGATAAGCTGAATCTGATGATGTGATTTTCTTTAAAATCCCAATACTTTTAGAGGGTGTTTTCTCCTTTTTTTGAAAATCAGGCTATTTTTCTCAGGCTCGTAGCCTTTAATCGGCAAGACAAAACTTAATGAAAATTATATATTTAAAATCAGCATAATAGGCCGACACTTTTGATATGTCTATTGGCATCAAAGTTCCGCTGTTTCAGAGTTTCGGTTACTATTGGGCCAGGCCGCTTCTTTCTTCCTGTTGTTACTACGAACTGTTTAACTGAATCAAGAAAAAAAAAACAGGAGTACGATTAAAACGTAAAACGAAGTAAAATTATTCCGCATATGAAGGGGGCTGCCCCCTCCAAAACCATTTCTCTTTACACTAAAGTCTCCAAGTTTTTTTTTTTTTAAACACTTCTCCTTCAAATTTATTGGCCCTTGTGCTTGATTTACTTTCAACGGTTTTTAATCTTTTAATTGGATCTTTCATCGGATTTATTTTTTTTTTTAATTTAATTTCAGACAATTTTTCAAAATATGCTAGAAATATCCCCCCACGTTCTTTCAAAATTTCCATTGTAACAATTTCCAAATAAATTCTACTGTCAATGGAAATTCTCCCCTTGGAGAATCCCTCCTCTCCGCAAAAAATTACCTTAAGAAACTTCCGTACATTTCCCATACGTAAATTGCCCGTATGAGACATGGACAAATTGTAAAACTTGCAACCCTATCCCCAGGGACTCTGGGGGTTATATCATCCACTAGACACAGTTCCGCTAAGTAGTCGTTTTGAATAAGCTCAATTAAATGCTATTTGGAAATTTGATAGGATGTCTTTTGGGAAAAAAGGGCATGGGTGGGGGGCTAGTTGCCCTCCAATCTTATTTCACTAAAAAGAGGCACTACAACTTTTGAGCTCTCTCCTTACCTTTTAGGGCCATTGGTTACATGCAACCACCCCAGGGAAAAAGAACAAAAAACAAAACAAAAAAACAATTAAACAGGCATCAGTGATCTTTCTTCTGGGAAATAATACCAAATTCCACATCTTTGTAGACAGGAGTTTGAAACCTGTACAATAGGGTTCTGAAATCCGCTGAATCTAATGATGGAATTTTAATTAAGCTGTCTGTAATTAAGCGGGTGTTTTCCTCCTTCTTCAAAGATAAGGTAATTTTTTCAGGCTCTTAGCCTTTGACGGTTAGTATTAAACTTAATTAATTTTTCATTATTGGTTGGAGTCGCTTTTTAGTTTCAGTTCGTTACTACAATTTTTTTTAAACAGGTTCAATCCATTTACGAAATATTCATTTTCATATAACTCATTTGGGTCAAAAAAAAATTCTGAGAGAAAAAGAAGTGTATGAAAAGAGGTTGCAGATATTACATAAATTTGGAATTTCTGTAACTAAAAATTATATTTGTCTTTTTTTTTTAATACGAGATTACTTCCTTGTGCAAAAAAACTGTTTGTAAATGATAATCCTTGAGGGCCAAATTCACTTTTTAGTTTTTTCACTTTTCTGTAAAATTTTTAATTTCTAACATACCACTGCTTGAACTACTACATCCACAGTGCGAAATAAAAAAAAAAAAAATCTAAACGATAGTCTTAAAACTATAAAGACAAATCCTAATTTCTTTCCATATCTTTTTCGACTTTTGTCAAATCTGGCTTTATTCAATATTATCGAAAAAGTTTTCCTGGATTTCTTTGAAATATAAATATATTATTCTTAATGAATCCTTAGAAACTAATTTTCAGTTTCATGTTTGTTGTGACTCAAATTACCGTGTAATTAAACGGATATTTTCTTCTTTTATGGCTTCTAAGCGTATACGTTTTTTGCCATCTCAGCGGTGAATTCAATTTATTGAGCTATTTAATACTTATAGAATATCATCACAGAAATTAATTCACATAGAAAGCATCTTCAAAATTTATACAAGCTATTATGTTAACGAAAGCTAGAATTTAACGAAGGGCAACAAGAAAATAATGGACACTTCCAAATATTAATTAAGAATGACTGTCTGAAAAAGAAGTTTTCTAAAGAAAAGTATAGGCCATATTATACATAACATCAGAAGAAATAGAAATGCACAATAACTTAAACTCAAAAGCCAAAACTTAGGGTACTCATTCATTAGGGGTACAAGACATGCGTCGAATAGGTGGAGTATCCAAAATGCTCCCTTACACTAGTTATATTATCTTAGTGTAAAGTAAAGAATAAATAAAACTAGTAAAGAATAAAAAAAACCCAGAACGAACAGACATTAAATAAACAATCATAGCAAACAAACATACAATGGGTACTAATATAAATAAGTAAATTAATCTTAAAACGAATGAAAATTAAATTGAATATGTAAATAAAGCTTTAAATGAATTAAACGGAAAAAACAAGTTTTTTAACTGAAAGTAATGAGTGACATCAAAACTGAAAACGAATAGAGGTTACTCCGTATTGCTTTTGCCTCCTGCTCTTTACGCTGAAGTTCGACTCTTTCTTTCAGCTTTACTTTTTAAAACGGTAAAAACCTTTAGCGTAAAGAGCAGGGCGTTCAGGAGGGAAAAGCCCCTTTAATATACGGAGTAATTTCTATTCGTTTTAATTTTTGATGTCACTCCTTTCTTTCAGCTAAAAAACTTATTTGTTTTATTTAATTTCTGAACGTTTTTTGTTCGATACATTTTTTTTGGCTGTCCGCATATTAATAATTAAATCAAAATTTGTATTTTTTTGGGGGAGCTAAATGGTTTTCTCTTAGTTTTGATCGGAAGATGTTGAGGAAAAAAAGATGGGGGAGGAGGCCTAGTTGCCGTCGAATCTTTTGGTTACTTATAAAGGCAACTAGAACTCTTAATTTTATACAAACGTTTTTATTAGTAGAAAATATACGTAACTTAAAAATTAACTTACGTAACAAGCTTCTATATATGTATATTTTTATTACGTATATGAGGGGGTTTGAACCCTCGTTAATACCTTGGTCTTTACACTAAAGTTTAAATCCCAATTCTTTAAGAATGACCCCTGAATCACAAAGGCCGTCGAATAAATAGTTGACATTACTAAAAATACTTTAGAGTAAACAGCGAGGTATTTAGAAAGAGATTAACCCCACATATACGTAATAATTTCTGTTTGTTTTCAGTTTTAATGCTGCTCCTTACTTTCAATTGAAAAAACTTTGCCATATTTATTTTTCAAATGTTTCGTTTTTGTTTTAAATAGTGCAGGAATATCCTGCGCCCCCTTCATGGAAAATATCTTCTGTCATGACAAATTCCTCCATGTAACGATCCTCCCGTGTAACCCCCTCCCCTCAACCCCCCCCTCCCAACCGAAAAAGTCCCCCTGAAAACGTCCCCCTTGGACTATGAGGGAGTAATTCGCCCCCAAAGACATTTTATTAGGTTTTTTGGGTCGATACTATCACCCCTGGGAAAAAAAGAAAACAAATAAACACGCACCCGTGATCGGTCTTCTGACAAAAAAAACGAAATTCCACATTTTCGGGGGTTAAGTGGGACGATCTTTCTATGGAGAATATCATCGTAAGGGAAGAGAACTTCCATGAAGGGGCTGCAGGATTTTCTAGCATATTTAAGAAAAGCAATGAGAAAATAAATAAAAAAAAATTAACTGGGAGTAAGAAGCAGCATTAAAACCTAAAAAGAACAGAAATTACTAAGTAAATAAGGAGGTTCATCTCCTCCACAATACTTCACAAGCAGTATTAAAACCTAAAAAGAACAGAAATTACTACGTAAATAAGGAGGATCATCTTCTCCATAGTACTTCGCTCTTCACACCAAAGTATTTTTAGTAGTTTCAACTATTTTTTTTACGGCCTTTGGGATTCAGGGGGTTATTATTATAAAATTGGGACAAAATTCAAGAATTACTGTAAAGAGTGAGGTATTGACTGGGTGGAGAACCCCCTCATATACGTAATGAAAATATATAGAAGTTCGTTACGTAAGTTAATTGGTAAGTTACGTATATTTATTATTAATAAAAACGTTCGTAAAGAATAAAAGTTCTAGTTGCCTTTTAAGTAACCAAAATTGGAGGGCAGCTAGGCCTCCTCCCCCACCCCTTTTACGTATCGAAATCTTCTGATCAAAACTATGAAAAAGCCATTTAGCCGAAAAAAATTAATATGCAAATTTCGTTATAATTATTTATGTGCGGTGAGCCAAAATCAAAACATGCATTAATTCAAAAGTACTCAGAAAGTAAACAAAAAAACAATTTTTTAACTAACTGCAAGTAAGGAGTGACACTAAAACTTAAAACGAACAGGAATTATTCCGTATATGAAAGGGGTTGTCCCTCCGCAACGCCTCGATCTTTACACTGAAGTTTTATTGTATTAAAAAGTGGAGTTGTGAGAAAGAGTCAAACTTTAGCGTAAAGCGCGAGGCGTTGCGGAGGGGACAGCCCCTTTCATATACGGAATAATTCCTGTTCGTCTTAAGTTTTAGTGTCGCTCCTTACTTGTAGTTAAAAAATGTATATTTTTATGTTGAATTACTTAGCTAATATTATTGCGCTGCCTATGATTGTATGTTTTTTACACTCGTAATCCCAAGATTCCTGGTATTTTATCTCATTTTTTTCTAGATGGATGATAAAAGTGTTATTAGCTGCCTGTATGTCTGCAGTATTTCTTTTATGGAAGCAACCAAATTTGGATTTGTTTCACAGATTCGATTTTCTTAGTCGATAAATTTTGAAAGGATTCTATAATCCTAGCGAATAATTGTAACCAGTCTTCAGTTGTAGACTGTATGAGAATCCGTTCCTTCGATGTTAATTTGACCATCAAAATAATTTCAATTAACCTCGCCTTTTTGTCTTTTGGAATACCATTAAATATTTTTCTTTTTGCAATAGTCTTGGGAGCTTCTGAAATTTCGCTTCAGCTTTAAAAATTTGAATATGAAAACTTCATTGATCATTATGACCTAACAGAGTGTTTCTGCCTATTATTATTTTAGTTGTTGATTATCAGGGATGGTAGAAATTCCCTCTAATTTTCAATATCTTTTAGAGTTCCTGGCTTTTAGATATTGACTTTTTTCTGATAGAATAGTCGCACTCCACCCAATGTTCCTTTCCCACTCAATTTTTTCCTCGTGATTTTCTACATTTACCATTTGCTTAAAAAACATTTGATTATGTAGCCTGTTTGATTTGAGCTAAGCTGTTTATCCTGGGACTCATCTTCATTTTCTCCCTTATTTTCTTCAACTTTTACATCTTATTCTTTATCAGAGGCATCGCTATAGTGAAGACCTATATCGCTATAGGTCTTCGCATAAACTTATAGTGGGCTTATTTGATTGGAAATCGAGAGTTCTAGTGCCCTTAATAAGAGTCAAAAGTGAACGGAGTGCCACTAGCCCCCCTCCCCACGCTCATTTCCCCCAAATACATCAAATAAAAATTTTGATTTAGCCATTGCGTTAAAAATAGTTCAGAGATCATATAATAAAAACTCTGGTATTGACACAGCCCCCCAGGGTCTTTGGCAGGTATTCTCTTTCATTTCAATGAATTGCCTTGTCGTAAGTTATGCCCTGGGGGCATTTATAGTTCTCAAGGAAGAGATGCTCATATAAACTTCAGAGAGGGCTCATTAGATTGGAAATGAAAAGTTTTAGTTCGTTTTTTTAGAGTCAAAAGTGATCAGAGGGTAGCTAGCCTACACCTCCCCCCTCCAATGCCCCTTTTCCACTAAAGGCATCAGTTAGAAAAATTGAGATAGCCATTTTGTTAAAAATAGTTCAAAGGTCATATAAAAAAAAATTTCGGTGCCAACACGATACCCCAGGGCCCAGGGGTGGGCGTTTTAAGTTATGTCCTAGGGGTATATATGGTTCTTATGGAAGGGAAGCTCGTTTAAACTCCAGAGAGGGTTCATTTATTTGGAAAGTAAAACAGTTCAAAATAGGGATGATACCTTTTTATTGACAGTGAAAAGATATAAAATTATTTAACTGGATATTTCGAACACATATACAGTGTTCATCATCAGCAGTAAAACTCTTTGAGTTTTACTGCTGATGATGAACACTGTATATGTGTTTGAAATATCCAGTTAAATAATTTTTTATCTATTCTCTGTCAATAAAAAGGTATCATCCCTATTTTGAACTGTTTTACTTTCGTCATAGAAAGGCAGTGTGGTCTTCGAAGTTATTTATTTGGAAGGTAAAAGTTAAAGGTGACGTTTTAACAATCAAAACAGATAGGAGGGCAACAAGCCCCCTTTCCACGTCCTTTTTCCCCAAATGCATTAGATAAAAAGTTTGAGATAACAATTTTGTTTAAAATTGTTAAAAGGCTAGATAACAAAAACTCTTGTGTAGAAGCAAACCACCAGGAACCAGGGGAGGCGTTGTGAGTTATGCCCTTGGGACATTCATGGTTCATATAGAAGGGATGCTTGTTTATACTTCAGAGAGGGCCCATTTGACTGGAAATTCAAAGTTCTAGTTCAATCTTTAAGAGTCAAAAGTGATTGATGGGCATTTAGCCTCCCCCTAGGCCCTTTTTCCTCAAAGCATAAGATACAAATTTTGAGATGGGGATTTGTTAAAAATAGTTCAAAGGTCAGGTAACAAAACTCCGGTGTCGATACAACACCCCAGGGCCCGAGGACAGGTGTTGTAAGATATTCCCTTGGGCAAATATGGTTCTTACAGAACGGACGCTCGTTAAAGTTCAGAGATGGGTTATTTGATTGTAAATTAAAAGTTCTAGTACAATTTTCTAGAGTAAAAAGAGATTGGAGGGAAACTAGTGCCCCCCCCACCCATGCACTTTTTTCCCTAAGCCCATCTGATAAAAATTTGAGATCGGATTGATCGTATAAATTTCTGAGGGATTTCAAATGATTTAAAATTGAAAGTTCTAGTTCCCTAGTCAAGAGTCAACTGACCCAATGCCAACTAGCTTCCCTCCAGCAAACTCAAGACCAAATCCACTCTTTGCCCCTAGGCACTTCATATGGAAGGGATGGTCGTATAAATTTCTGAGTGATCTCAAAGGATTTAAAATTGAAAGTTCTAGTTTCCTAGTCAAGAGTCAACTGACCCAATGCCAACTAGCTTCCCTCCAGCAAACTCAAGGCAAAATCTAATCTTTGCCCCTAGGCACTTCATATGGAAGGGATGGTCGTATAAATTTCAAAGAGCCTCGTTCGATCGGAAATCCGAAGTTGTAGTGCCCTTTTTAGGAGTTAAAGTGATAGGAGGGCAGTTACTTCCCACGCTCTTCTTTCCCCGAATGTATCCGTCAAAAATTTTAGTCTTAGTTCAAGGATTAGATAACAAAAACTCCGGAGTGGACACAACCCCCTCCCCAGGGCCCAGGCGCAGGTCTTCTGAGCTGTGCCCTAGGGGATATATGGTTTTTACGGAAGAGCTGCTTATGTAATCTTCAGAAGGGAATTGATTGGAAATCGAAATTTATAGTTCACTTTTTAAGAGTAAAGAGGGACCAGAGGTCAACTAGCCCCCACCCTTTTCCCCCAAACCCTTCCAATAAAAATTTTGAGATAGGTATATTATTGAAAACAGTTAAAACATCAGATAACAAAACTCCAGGGTCGAAACAACACCTCAAAACCCAGTTATACCCAGGGGCATATACGCTTATTATGTAAAGGGCAGTCACATAAAGTTCATGCATCTGATGAATTTAAGATTGCCATTTTCTTTGAAATAGTCCAACGATCAAATAATGAAAACTTGGGGGGGTCAACATCCTTCCCCAGAGCGTGGAAGAACTAAGGGTTGTAACTTGTGTTTCGGGGATATATAAGATTTAATGTAAGAGGTGGTCGTGTACACTTCGGAGAAAATTCAAATGACAGGGAATTCAAAGTTCTAGCTCTTATTTTAAGAATCAAAAGTTATCTGATGGCGACTAGCCAAATCCCCCTCCTCACCAGCCCCCTTTCCCCAAATGCTTCCGATCAAATTATTAATACAGCCATTTTCTTCATAGTTTATCAAAGATCGTGTAACAAAAACTCCAGGTATAAAACACAGTCCTTCTCCAGAAACCAGTGGCAAGGGTTGTAAATCTTGCTCGGGACATATAAGGTGTTTATGGAAGGGATGGTAGGATAAACTTCATAGGGGGTTCATTCAATTTTATATCGGAATTTATTGTGCCCTTTAAGAGTGAAAACGGATCAGAGGGCGACGAGCCCTCTGCCCCCTCCAATGGACCTTTTTACCAAAATGCATCCGGTCAAAATTTTGAGGTAGCCATTTTGTTGAAAATAGAAAAGATAAAATGATAAAAAATACGGATTTGACACCCCCCCCCCCAAGACACTGGGCAAGTTTTGTAAGTTATGCACCGGGGCATTTAAGGTTTCTATGTAAGGAGTGAACGCATAAACTTCGGAGGTAGCTCATTTGATTGGAAATTGAAAGTTCTGGATACCTTTTAAAGATTCTATAAGTGAACGGAGGGCATCTACATCCCCCTCACGCTCACTCTCTTTTCCCCTAACAATCAGATAACACAAATTTTTGTTTCAACACAATCTCCTTCGGGGCCCTGGGGAAGGATTGTAGATTATGCAAGGAGGCATACAAAGGTCTTATGGAGGAGGTAAGCTTCGGAGGGGACTTAAATGACTAGATATTTAAAGTTCTAGCTCCCTTTTTAAAACTCAAAAGGAATTTGATGGCAACTAGAACCCCTCTCATCAACTATTTTTTCTCAACAAATACATCCGATCAAAATTTTAAGATTTTTATTTTGTCCAAAATGGGCCTAAAGTCATATAGTAAAAATTCCAGGGTTTATACAGCCCCCCAGAGCCCGGGGGTATATTAGGTTTTTATGGAAGAAATGATCATTTAACTTCATCGGGGCTAAATTCTACTGGGATTTGAAAGTTCATATTCTCTTTTTGAGAGTCAAAGAGGGACAACTAGCCCTCCTGCCTTCTTTTAAAAGGAATTTGATGGCAACTAGAACCCCTCTCATCAACTATTTTTTCTCAACAAATACATCCGATCAAAATTTTAAGATTTTTATTTTGTCCAAAATGGGCCTAAAGTCATATAGTAAAAATTCCGGGGTTTATACAGCCCCCCAGAGCCCAGGGGTATATTAGGTTTTTATGGAAGAAATGATCATTTAGCTTCATCGGGGGTAAATTCTACTGGGATTTGAAAGTTCATATTCTCTTTTTGAGAGTCAAAGGGGGACAACTAGCCCTCCTGCCTTCTTTACCACAAATCCATCTTATCGAATTTTTTTATAGCAATTTTGCTAAAATAAGTCAGAAGACAACAAAAACTCCAGGGCCAACACAAACCCTCAGAGCACTGGGACTAGTGTTTTATCTTATGAAAAGGAGGGGATAGAATGATTATATGTGAGGGTTTTGAAAATAGTTCAAAGATCAAATAAGCCAAACGCCTACTAAAAAAATTATGAACTATATTTTATTCCAAAACTTAAGCGAGCAGACGTGGACTTCTCTGCACGGCTCAACTCCTCACCCCCAAATAGAAATTTGTTAATGATTTTCTATTCAAAAAAATTTTGGCAACTCAATCCTGGCCCACTATGTCCCAACCCCTCCACCAGAAAAAAATACAACTTATTAAAATATTTTATTGTGATACTTATGGAGCTGTCCCCTGGTACTCCATAGCCCGATACGCCCCCCTTTTCCAAAAAGCTATTGATTATAAACCATGAGAACTGACCCCTCGCCCTCCCTCCATGACCTCCCTACAAAATCTTGAGCTGATGAGTTTTCAGCAGTTAGTATCAGTGTATATTAAATACTCAGTTTAATATTATTAGCTCTTGCCATAACTTGAAATTCCCTATTTTGAAATAGGGAGTTTTGTAAAACATGAATCTCCTGCAATCAAGAACGAAAAGAAATTATTTAAAAAGCAACCTTCACGAAAAAGAAGTTTTCTAAAGAAAATTAAAGACCATATTAGACTTAACATCAAAAGAAATAGAAACCTACAATAACTAAAACTAAAAAAAAATTACTATTAAAGAATAAAGGAAACCCAAAACGAACAGAAATTAGATGAAGAATCATATCAAATAAATGAACAATAGGTACTTATGTAAATCAGTAAAAAAATTGTAAAACGAGTAAAATTTAAATTAAATATGCAAATCAAGCCTGAAATGAACAAGAATTTCTACAAATAAGAGTTAGCATTTTGTCTCCTTTTCTCACTGTAAAAATCTAACGCCTGGTGCATGATTGGCACTTTACTGAAAACGCATTATATTACAAATATTTTCTTTTCCAATTATTGCAACTTTGAAAATGCAAATATGTATTACAGTAAAACTACATTTGAACTGATTAGCTTTCAGCCATTTATATCATTAAATATGAAATATTCATTTTAATTTTATTAGTTCTTTCCTTGATCGTTCAAGACAAATGTAGCTTCACTCCAAAGAAGAGCTTGGAGTTAGGAAATGGAGAAGAATTCTCCATTCCCTAACTGTAAAAGTTTAAAGCCAACTACGTCACTGGTGCTTCACTGAAAACAAATTATGTTACAAATATTACAAATATTTTCTTTTCCAGTTATTGCAACATTGAAAATGAAAATAATTTCTTTAGTGAAATAATATCTTGAACTGACTATCTTTTAAGAATAAATTGCATTATATATCAAAAATACAGTTCACTGCATTTTTGTAGTTCAAGCTGCTGCAGTAGCTTAACTTCAAAGAAGAGTTTGGAGTTAGGGAATGGAGAAGAGTTCTCCATTCTCTAACTGTAAAAGTTTAAAGCCTTCTACGTCGCTGGTGCTTCACTGAAAACAAATTATGTTAAAAATATTTTCTTTTCCAGTTATTGTAAATGAAAATAAATTTACAGTGAAAAAAAATCATGAACTGACGATCTTTTAAGAATTAATTGTATAATATATAAAAAATTGTATTTTCCAAGACTGTTCAAACACATATAGTTTTCAATAAAGCACCAATGACGCAGTAGACTATAGACTTTTACAGTGATAGAAAGTGGTAAAACCCAATCTCTTGGTTTTAGACATTCTTGTTCGTTTCAAGCTTTATTTGCATATTCAATTCAAGTTTCGCTCGTTTTAAGATTTATTTACTCATTTATATTAGTACCCATTGTATGTTTGTTTGCTATGATTATTTATTTAATTTCTGTTTGTTTTGTTTTTTATTTATCCTTTAATAGTAATTTTTGATCTTTTTCAGTTTTAGTTACTGTACGTTTCTATTCCTTCTGATCTCACGTTTTATATGGCTTTTACTTTTCTTTAGAAAACCTTTTTCTGATTTTTTTTAAATTAATATTTGGAAATATACATTATTTTCTTGTTGCCTTTCCTTAAATTCTAGCTTTCGTTAACATAATAGCTTGTATAATTAAAAATAATAGTTTGTATAATTAAATATAGCTTGTATATTTTAAAGATGCCTTCTATGAGACTCATATTCTGTGATGAAATTCTATGAGTATTAAATTACCCAATAAATTGAATTCACCGCTGAGATGACAAAAAATCTACGCTTAGAAGCCATAAAAGAAGAATATATCCGTTTAATTACATGGTAATTTGAGTCACAACAAACATGAAACTGAAAATTACGTTCTAAGGATTCCTTAAGAATAGAATGGTCATATTTCTAAGAAATCAAGTGATACTATTGCAATAACATTAAAATAGCCACATTTGAAAAAAGTAGAAATAGATATGGAAAAAAAAGTTAAAAACAAAAAAGATGTGTGTTCATAGTTTTAAGACTAACGTTGCGATTTTTTTTTTTTTTTTTTTTTTTTTTTTTTTTTTTTTTTTTTTTTTTTTTTTTTTTTTTTATTTCGCACTGTGGATGTGGTAGTTCAAGTGGTGTTATGTTTGAAATTATAAATTTTACAGGAAAGCGGAAAAACTAAAAAGTGAATTTGGGGCTAATGGACTATCATTTACAAACAGTTTTTTGCACAAGGAAGTAATCTCACATTAAAATAAGACAAATATAATTTTTATTACAGAAATTCAAAATTCATGTAATTTCTACAACCTCTTTTCATCCACTCCTTTTTCTCTCAGAACTTTTTTTTTTGGACCTAAGTGAGCTATATGAAAAAGAACTAATTACACAAATGCATTAAACCTGTTTCAAAAATTTTTATATCCAACTGTAACTAAAGACCGACTGTACCCAATAATAAAAAAATAATTAATTTTAATGCTAACCGTCAAAAGCTAAGAGCCTGAAAAAATTGCCGGATTTTTGAAATGGGGAAGATACTCTCAAAAGGTCCAGGGAGCCTAATGAAAATCTAACCATTAGATTCAATGTATTCAAGAACCCTACTGTACAGCTTTCAAACCCATATCTACAAAAATGTGGAATTTGGTATTATTTACAGGAAGAAAGATCACCGATGTGTGTCTAATTGTTTTTGTTTTCTTTCATCTTTTTCCCAGGGGTGGTTGCATGTAACCAATCGTTCTAAAAGTTCAAGAGAGATCTCAAAAGTATTAGTGCCTTTTTTTAATAAAAAATCAGATTGGAGGGCCAAGATTGGAGCCACCAATCTAGATTTCTAGTAAAATTTGAAAAATGGTCTGAAATTAAATTAAAAAAAAAACATTGACAGTAGAGACCAATATTGAAATTTTATAGAAGAGAAACATTTATTATACGGCGGTATGGTCCGTCCTCAATCCTCGCTCTTTACGATAAAGTATTTAACAAGTCTTTTAGAAAGACTAGTTCAAGCACAAGGGCTATTGAATTCGAAGGAGAAGTGTTTAAAAAAACTTGAAGACTTTAGCGTAGAGAGGAAAGGTCTCCAAAGGGGCATCCCCCCCTTATATGCGAAACAATTTCTCTTCATTTTACGTTCTGATCGTACTCCTTATTTTTTTTTTCCGTCAAACAGTTCGTGGTAACCCTGCTCAATTTTAACCGAAAGTTAAGAAACAGAATTTTGATTCCAATAGATATATCAAAGGAATCGGCCTATTATGCTGATTTTAAATATGTAAGTCTCATTAAGTTTAGTCTTACTGATTATAGGCGGCGAGTTTGAGAAAATGTGCCTGATTTTCAAAAAAAGGAAGAAACCCACTTTAAAAAATTTAGGAACTTAATGAAAATCATACCATCAGATTCAACGTATCAGAAAACCCTTCTGTAGTCGTTTAAAGCTCCAATCTGCAAAAATGTGGAATTTGTATTTTTCGCCAGAAGAAAGATCACGAATGCATGTTTATTTGTTGTTTTTTCTCAGGGGCGATCATGTCGACCAATTGGCTCTAGAATACCGTGATAGGACTTATTTGAACGAAAAGTAAGAGTTCTAGTGCCCTTTTTAAGTTACCAACAAGACTGGAGGGCAGCCTGGCCCCCTCACCCGTCCTTTTTTCCCTTAAGTCATCCGAACAAAATTTTGAGATGGCCATGTTGTTCATCAAAGCTGAAAGGCCCACTAATTATGCCTTCGGGTATAACAACCATCCCTCCAAAGCCCCCGGGGAAGGTCTTTGAGTCATAATACTTGCCCGTTTTATACAAATACTATTAGTTATTGTGAAATATGTGTTCATTTTCAGGCGGAAGGGGTGAATTTTTTCGATGCTTATCCACGAGGGAATTTTCTATGGGGAGAGAAGTTTCCAGGAGGTAAACCTGTCAGTGAAAATTATACACTGTTTTTTTTCCAGAATTCCGATACAAAGTTCTTTTGAATCGTCTTGCCTTCTCTTTTCCGTCTCAATTTTATGTGTGGGGTTGTTAAGGGTAATTGTCCAGGGTAAAATTTCACTGGGACTGAATTGTCTAGAGAATATTTTCGTGGAAAAGGAAATTTAACAGTGGAGGTGGGGCCATTTTTCCTGGCATTAACGATCAGAAATTGAAAGTGATCAGAAATTAAATTAAAAAAAAAGTTTTTTCAACTGAAAGAAAGGAGTGAAACTTATAAAGAACAGAAATTATTACATGTATGAAGGTGATTGTCCCCTCTTCAACACCTTCCTCTTTGCGCTGATGGTTCAATTTTGTCCTAATTCTGTAAGAACGACTTTTGAAACAAAAGGGTTATTTAATTAGTACCATAGGAAGCTTTACTAGAAGCACTAAAAAACATTAGCTTAAAGAGCGAGGTGTTGAAAAGGAGGCAAACCCTTTCATTTACGAAATAATTTCTGTTATTTCTGTTATGTAATTTCTGTTTTAAGATTTAATGCAGCTCTTTATCTTACATTTCTCACAAAATACGGTTTAATAATGCTTTTTTTAAAAATCACTGCAGCGGAATGCTAGTTGACCTAGCTAGTCTTTCTTGTGTCAGATTAAATAAAAAAAAAACTAATTTTTTAGCTGAAAGTAAGGAGCGACATTAAAACTTAAAGCGAACAGAAATTACTCCGTATATGAAATGGGTTGTCCCCTCCGCAATCCCTCGCTCTTTACGCTAAAGCTTTAAATTGTTTTAAAAAGTAGAATTGTGGCAAAGAGTCAAACTTTAGCGTAAAGAGCGAGGGATTGCGGAGGGGACAACCCATTTCATATACGGAGTAATTTCTTTTCGTTTTAAGTTTTAATGTCGCTCCTTACTTTCAGCTAAAAAAATTTGTTTTTTTTTTTTATTTAATTTCTGAACGTTTTTGAATTAATGCATGTTTGGTTTTGGCTCTCCGCACATAAATTATTAAAATGAAATTTGTATATTAATTCTTTTTTGGCTAAATGGCTTTCTCTTAGTTTTGATCAGACGATTTTGAGAAATAAGGGGTGGAGAAGGCGGCCTAGTTGCCCTCCAATTTTTCGGTTACTTAAAAAGGCAACTAGAACTTTTAATTTTTAACGAACGTTTTTATTAGTAAAAAATATACATAACTTAAGAATTAACTTACGTAACAAACTTTCATAACCTTATATTTTTATTATGTATACGAGGGGGTTTGTACCCTCGTTAATACCTCGCTCTTTACACTAAATCGTAAGTTTTGTCCCAATTCTTTAAGAATGACCCCTGAATCAGAAAGGCTGCAGAATAAATAGTTGAAATTACTAAAAATACTTTAGCATAAAGAGCAAGGTATTTATCCTCCTAATACCTCGCTCTTTATGCTAAAGTATTTTTAGAACCCCTCATATGCGTAATAATCTCTGTTCGTTTTAAGTTTCAATGCTACTTCTTCCTTTCATTTGAAAAAACGTTTTCATGTTTATTTTTCATTGTTTTCTTATAGTAATGCTAGAGAATCCTGCGCCCTTTTCATTGAATTTTTCTTCCCCCATGACAGATTCCTCCAAGAAAAGATCCTCCAACATAGCCCCCTCTCCTCAGCCCCACCCCCAAACAAAACAAAATCCCCCTGGAAACGTCTGTACACTTCCCAATAACCATTACTATATGTAAACACTGGTCAAAGTTTGTAACTTGCAGCCCCTCCCCCAGGGATTTTGGGGGAATAAGTCATCCCCAAAGACATAGTTATTATAATTTTCGACTATGGTGAACAAAATGGCTATCTCAGAATTTTGATCCATTGACTTTTGGAAAAAAATGAAGGTGGGAGGGGGCCTAGATGCCCTCCAATTTTTTTGGTCACTTAAAAAGGGCACTAGAACTTTTCATTTCCGTTAGAATGAGCCCTCTTGTGACATTCTAGGACCACTTGGTCGATACGATGACCCCTGGAAAAAAAAAGCAAACAAATAAACACGCACCCGTGATTTGTCTTATGGCAAAAAATACAAAATTCCACATTTTTGTAGATAGGAGCTTGAAACTTCTACAGTAGGGTTCTCTGATACGCTGAATCTGATGGTGTCGTTTTCGTTAAGATCCTACGACTTTTAGGGGGTGTTTCCCCTTATTTTCCTAAATAAGGCAAATTTTCTCAGGCTCGTAACTTTTGATGGATAAGACTAAACTTGATGAAACTTATATATTTAAAATCAGCATTAAAATGCGATTCTTTTGATGTAGCTATTGATATCAAAATTCAATTTCTTTGAGTTTTGGTTACTATTGAGCCGGGTCGCTCCTTACTACAGTTCGTTACCACGAACTGTTTGATAAAATTTATTTTGTAATTTTTAATTTCACAATTCTTTTCTGCTATTGGATCCATTTGGCGCGTAAAAGAAATTTAATCATGAAAATTTTGCGTCCAGGAAGTCAACCTGGAAACAATTCCACTTGGAAATAAAGTCTTGAATGATAAAGGTGGGAATATAAAATTTTTAATTCTGAGAAACACAGTTCCCCAGCTCCTATCCCTGAAAATCACTCCTGGCTACGATTATTAACCATTAATAATTAATGGTTTAATCACTATATTCATCTAAAATCTTTTCGACAATAAAAAAGGGATAGTATCCTTCTTCCAAGCCATAGGCTTCAGCCCTCTACATCTTCTTCTAGTTTTTATTTTTCTTTGCTCCTCCATCTAAAATTACCTGTTTTTTCTATCTTCAACTTTATAATCAATAATCTTGTTTTGCTAGTAACATTCCATGAATTTTATTCTTACCCACAACTATAAAAAGCGTAATTTGTCGTTTCCCATCCTTTGGACAATAAAAAAAAGTTTAAAAGGACATCAAAATATCCTTCGTACAATAAAAAAAGTTTAACGAGATATCAGAAAGGATATTGGCCGGCTTGCACCAGATCCTTAAAGATGATTGTCTAAGTAAATCAAAGCATGAAAAAGTTTTTGTCAAATTTAGAAAATATGTAAACACCCCGAAAACATAAAATTTGAGTCATAGAGAAGGGGAGAAAAAACTTTATTTTTTATATACCATATCCCAGAGTATAATATGGCTATGCAGTTCCACTAATTATAATTAGCAGGCCATTAAAGGTTCTTCGCCCCTAAGACCTAAACGTATAAGGGCTTTTTTGCATTATCATCATTATAAAATATTTTAAATAATTTACTTTTTTTAAACTTTTGCTGGTGTCCGGGTATATGGTACTATTCTGCCTTGCGAGTCTTTGTCTGATAATGCGGTGGGTTCCATTAAGAAAATGACGAATTTTCTGAATATCTGATATTTTTTGCAGTTAAAATAAGAGTAGTCAAAAAGTATGCATCTAACATTTTATGCAATTAGGGAACCATGCTTGTTTTTTTTCTTTTTCAGAATTAGTTTTGCAGATATGATGTGATGTGAAGGGTTGGCGGTTCCTTCGAGTTGAAAAACTGGCACAAACGGAAACGTTAGACAAAGTCTTTAGACAAATATTAAGGTATTTACGTCAGTCAGCTAAAACATAGGTAGTACCCTGACACACGGTTTCAATTATTCAAACTTACTAGGACATGGTTATCAGCCCTGAATAGCCACTCGAGTGTATCAAATACTCTTAGCTACTGGTTCAATTTCTTTTTGACTGTTATGATAAGCTTTCTTCAAGGTAATTGATTATACCTTAGCTTGTACATCCAAAAAGTGTCTATGAAGAACTCTCTTCATCTGTATTGGATAACTTTATAAAAAGCCAGACAATTAGCAAATTAAGAAGACAGAGTCACGACATTAGACAGTTTATGCAGTAGGACTCCTGCTATAGAATTAAAAAACAGCGTAATAGTACTGCCCAAATAAAGAATGAAGTGAGTTCAATGTATCATTTATTTTTCAAAAAGGTACTTCGTATGAAAGGCATTGTCATAGAAACTATGGGAGGGCTTCTCTGAAACTCTGGAGAGCTTTCTTGATTTGAAATTGAAAGTTCTAGTGCCCTTTTATAAGATTCAAAAGTAATTAGAGGGCAACCAGCCCTCCTCCTACGCAAATTTGTCACCCAATGACAGCCGACTGAAAATTTCAGATAGCCATGTTATCAAAAATACTTAAAAGATCCTTTGAGTATAAAAATCCCTCCCCACAGCAAGGAGCAAGGGCTGTAACAAGGAGCAAGGGAGCAAGGGTATTCGGGTGAAGTTTTCAGGGAATGTTGAAGGGAGTATTGAACTAAACAAAAACACACTCTATGCATGCCGGTGGTCAAAAAGACGCATCTCAGAAATGACTTAGAGTATTAAGTTGGAACTTTCAGGGAATGATGAGAGGAACTATGAATTGACTAAAAGGCAACACGTACATGCTACTGCTGCTACCACTACTACTACTAATTCGAATACTACTACCGTCAACGACATTAATGCTGCCACTATAAGTACCATTTCTGTAGCAACAACTACTAAGGCTGTGAAGCGAAATTCCCGGAAAATGTTAAGGGGGTAGTTGAACTAAATCCAAACACACTCTATGCATGCAGGTTGTAAAACGGGTGAAACTCAGAAACAGCCTGGCATTCTGACTCAGAAATTGGAATTTTCAGGGGATGATGAGGGAGATGATCAATTGACAAAAGGCAATATGTGCAAGCCACTACCACTACTAAATTGAAACAAGCTATGTGGATTGCGATTGTCAAAAGGGCAATCCATATTCTATGTTGATAAAATATCAATAATATTTTATGAACAGGTTGTCAAACTGAAATTTCCAGGGCGCGATGGAGGGGGGCGGGGGGAGGCAACTGCCCAGAAGGATATATTTACATACTTTTAATGCTGCCAATGCTACTGTTAATGCTACTTCCAACACAACTGCTACTACTGCTACCCCTGCTGCAATTTACTATAACTATTACTTCTACTAACGCTAAGGGTTTGAAGGGGGAAATTTCAGAGAATTTTAAAGGGAAAGTAGAACTAAATCAAAAAGCACTCTGTGCATGCAGGATGTCAAAATGGCGTATCTTAGGAATGGCTACGGATAATAAGTTGGAACTTTCAGGGAATGACAAGGAGGATGATCAATTGGCGAAGGGCAATGTGTGCACGATACTGCTGTAACTACGACTACTACTCCTACTACCACTGCTACTACTACTGCCACTGCTACTACTACTACCACTGCTACTACTACTAAAACTATTACTCTATTGCGACTAATACAAATGCTAACGGTGTGTGTCTTTGGAATGGCTATGGATAATAAGTTGGAACTTTCAGGGAATGACAAGGAGGATGATCAATTGGCGAAGGGCAATGTGTGCACGATACTGCTGTAACTACGACTACTACTCCTACTAACACTGCTACTACTACTGCCACTGCTACTACTACTGCCACTGCTACTACTACTACCACTGCTACTACTACTAAAACTATTACTCTATTGCGACTAATACCAATGCAACTGGTGTGTGTCTTTGGAATGGCTACGGATAATAAGTTGGAACTTTCAGGGAATGACAAGGGGGATGATCAATTGGCGAAGGGCAATGTGTGCACGATACTGCTGTAACTACGACTACTGCTCCTACTACCACTGCTACAACTACTACCACTGCTACTACTAGTATTACTGCTACTACTACTAAAACTATTACTCTATTGCGACTAATACTAATGCTAACGGTGTGTGTCTTTGGAATGGCTACGGTTAATAAGTTGGAACTTTCAGGGAATGTCAAGGGGGATGATCAGTTGGCGAAGTGCAAAGTGTGCACGCTACTGCTGTAACTACGACTACTACTCCTACTATCACTGTTGTTACTACTACCACTGCTACTACTACTAAAACTATTACTCTATAGCGACTAATACTAATGCTAACGGTGTGTGTCTTTGGAATGGTTACGGATAATAAGTTGGAACTTTCAGGGAATGACAAGGGGGATGATCAATTGGCGAAGGGCAAGGTGTGCACGCTACGGCTGTAATTACGACTACTACTCCTACTACCACTACTGCTACTACTACTACCACTGCTACTACTAGTACCAGTGCTACTACTACTAAAACTATTACTCTATTGTGGCTAATACTAATGCTAACGTTGTTAAGTTAAAAATGTCGGGAGGTGTAACTAAATTTAAAACACATTATGCACAAAGAGGTTGTCAAAAAGGTGTAACGGCAATATCCTAGAAATGGCTTAGAGTATTAAATTGAAATATCCAGGGCATGATAAGTGGGATGTTTAACTGACCAAAGGGGTAATATATGCATACTAATGCTACCAATGCAATTGTTACTATCACTGCTAATACTACTACTAAGCTAATCCTCCTACTGCTAATATTGTGACTGTTACTATCACTAAAGCTGTGATGATGTTGATCTAAATCCAAACTAACCATTTACATGCAGGTTGTCAAAAGGATATATCAGCAATATCTTAGGAAAGGGTTGGAGCATGAGCTTGAAACTTCAAGTTCTTGTTGTGGGGGATGTTGGACTAGTCATAAAGCTATATTGCCTACTACTGCAACTACTTGTATTTACTATTTTTACTGCTGCTACTAATACTTCTGCTACTACTATTACTGCTTTACTACTACTGCTGCTAAAGCTATGAGTCTTAGGGTAAAAATTTTTGATAGTGTTGAGGAAATGTTAATCTAAGAAAAACACACAGTATGTGCATACAGGCTGTGAAGAAGGTATACCAAGAATATCTTAGGAACGGCTTAGAGCATTGAGTTGAAACTTTCAGGAAATTCTGAGGCGAGTTCTGAACTAACCAGAAGGCACTATGTGCATTCTACTACTACTACCACTACTACTGCTCCTAGGATTACTGCTACTAGAACTTTTGAGGAATATTAGTTTAAGCTAAAACAAATCAAATAGCATACATGCGGATTATCAAAAGGGCATATAAAAATTACCTCAAGAACAGCTTAGAGTGTTAAGTTAAACTTTAAGATAAAATAATCAAAATGCACTGTGTGCATGTTACAACTGGCATTACTGTTATTACTGCTATGGCTACTACTTCTACTGAGGCTAAGGGCATTAAGATGAAACTTTCAGGGTATATTAAGGGGTGGTGAACTGAATTAAAACACACTATATGCATTCAGATTGCGAAAAGGATCTATGTGCAGTGTCTCAGGAACAGCTCAGAATATTAAGTTTAAACTTTCAGGGTGTATCAAGAGGGGTGTTAAAGTAAGAAAATGGTAGTCTGTGCATGCTGGTACTATTACTCTTGCTGCTACTTTTACTGCTACCCCTAGTATTATTACTACTCCTATTACTGTTACTGCTACTACTTTTACTGCTACTACTGAGGCTAAAGATATGAAGATGAAACTTTCAAGGAATATTTTGCGGAAGGTGAGCAAAATTAAAATAATACTGTGCATTTGGGTTGCCAAAATAATCTATATGCAATTCCTCATGAACAGCTCAGAATATTTAGCTAAAACTAGGATGTGTCAAGAGGGATGTTGAACTAAGCCAAAGGCAGTCTGTGCATTCTGCTACTGTTACTTTTACTGCTAATTTTACTACTACCATTAAAACTACTACAACCACTATTACTATTACTACTACCACTACTACTACTACTGCTACAACTACCACTACTGCTACTACTACTACTGATACTGCTGCTACTACGACAATGACTACTGAGGCTAAGGGTATGAAGATGAAACTTTCAAGAAATATTCAGGGGATGGTGAGCAAAATTGAAACATACTATGAGCATTCGGGTTGCCAAAAGTATGTATGAGCAATTTGTCAGGAACACCCTAGATTATTAAGTTCTCGGTCGTGTCAAGTCGTGTCAAAACTCTTAGGTCGTGTCAAGAGGGATGTAGGAACAACTAAAAGGCACTCAATGGATAAGGCTACTAACACTCGTATTGCTAATTTTATTACTACTACTTTTGGAACTACTACTACTACTACTGCGACTACTGCGACGGTTGGCCAAAACAGACAATCTTTGGCAATCTGTCATCCTTCATCCGCAGAACGCGGCCTAGCCATCTTAACGTTTCTTTCATTATAGCCCTAGAAAGCGGGATTGAACCACATTTTTCGTACAACTTAGAGCTTGAAATAAGGTCAGTCAGCAGGGTCCCTGCATCAATCCGTAGACGATTTCTCTGGAAAACATGTAGTAGATCGTCCGCTTTTCGGAGTGCCTATGCTTCAGATCCATATTTGACCACTGTCATCACTCTAGCTTCCAATATTTTAATCTTGGTTTACTGCTGTTACTGGTTCCTGGTTTGGTAATCCTGTTACTGGCTTACTGTAACATCTTCACTGCTCCCACCGTCCGAGACTGGCTAACTGGTCGGTTTTGTTTGTCACGCCTGTGTTTCGTTTTTTCAAAGCTAATTAATAGCATTTTACTGATAAAATTCCTAAAAATGGTATCAAATAAAAACAAAAATACACCATTAGAACTATCTTTTCCGAAAACCCCATAAAGGAGACTTACAGTTCCTTGGGTTGAACAAGAAGGATATTCTATTGGCTTGAAAAACAAAAGAACTGGCTGCAGCCACTATATTGTGCATTGAAAGCATCTTTTTTTCCGGTTCTCCTTCTCTGTAGCTAGCGGGGCATTGAAAAACCATAGATAGTTCTTTCTTGGTTCATTTTTAAGTGACATGGCTGCATATAGTGACTTAGTAATTAACAAAAAGTAATTTCTAGAAACAATTTTAATCTTTATTTTCAGCGATAACTGTAATCTAGTAAATCGTGGTTTCTGAGATAGCTCCTAATTAAGAGAATTAAGATCGATGGTTACCCCTGGCTTAAGTATTTTTGTCCAACTTTGTTCTTTTTAATCTTAATTTAAAAAAACGGAAATATCCTCCCCCCCCTCTTTATTTTCATGAATCAGGGTCACTGTCTACGGGACCTAGAAAGATCACTGGTAATAGTTATATTTTCCCCTGAGAGAGAGAGAGAGAGAGAGAGAGAGAGAGAGAGAGAGAGAGAGAGAGAGAGAGAGAGAGAGAGAGAGAGAGAGAGAGAGAGAGAGAGAGAGAGAGAGAGAGAGAGAGAGAGAGAGAGAGAGAAGTTTATTAATATTAAATAGAAGGCAATACAAAATACAATTCAAAATCGAATTACAATACACTTAATTCTCCTCGAAAGGCTCCATGGCCAGGGATACAAGGGGGATAAGAACAAGAAAATAATATACAAGCAATAAATTCAATATAGGCAATATATTTATGGGGGATACAATATAAGCAACAACTAGAAGGAAAAAAAAAACACATAGAGAACATACCTGAGGCCTGGGAGTCAAGCGCAGAGAAGACAACCACACACCACGAACAGAAAACAGGGGATATCAACTCCTCAGAGGAGAAAAATATCATTCTATTTGACTTTATTAAATGATACTTAAGAATCCTTTTAAAAGTCCCAAACGAGTTACATTTCTGCACTGAAGAAGGTAGTGAATTCAAGACCTGTTGACGAGCAATATGGGGATTGAAATCTGATGAAATAGTAGGGGTAGGCGGAATGCAGATATTATTTGAAGAACGAAGCCTATATGGAGCTGAATCAGAAATAAACATAGGAGTTTTCCGAAGAGATTTTGGAAGATTGCCGTGAAGTTGATCAAAGACAAAAGAGATGATAAGTCATCTGGAATTCTAAGAGGAAACCAATGTTTGTTACTAGACTTAGCTCAGTTCTGTTAGTATATAGTTTCTCAAGAACAAATTTCTTTTAGTTTACGTCTGCCACAATTTCGTTTGAGTCCTAAGGTTGTCGTTTTTTCTTGGAAGAAATCAGCTGTCATATAAAATACAATTTTCAGCCATCACAGCAAGCACAACTGGAAAAATAAATTCATTGTGAATTATAACGTATCCAATGCAATTCTATTTTTCCAATGTTTTCCAAAGCAATACCAGTGTGTTCTTTTGACTATTTTTCATTATCAATTTTCTGAAGAAAGTTATAAATAAAGCGTGTACGAATTACTATTTATTGTCCTATATTTTTATAGTACTGGAGAGGAAAATAAGTCTGACAATAGGTAACAGGAATTTTGGTTAAAAGGAAAAGCTAACTGATCCCATGATAATAGAAAGACCGTCGTAAAGACTCATAGCTTTCATAGAAATAAAAACTTGCTTTAAGCTCTCTTGCACCTCTTTATTTTCGTAGAATTTTTTTTTAAACTGTCATTGCTAGTTTAGTTTTATCCAACCTACCTCAGCATAATTGGGGGACCAATGCTTTTAAACTGTTACATCCACAAAAAAACAGAGAGCTTACCTTTTTTAAATTTGCATCTCAAATTTATCTTTGCTCCAAATTTCATACGAAAAAAAATGTTGGGTTTTGTGCCAGTTTTATTGGCTTCAATTTGACATAGAAACATCGATTTGTTTGCCCATTTTAAAAATATCGTATTTTATGCCCTTTCACTGGCTTTAATTTTACATAGGAATATCGGGTTTTTTGCTCATTTTAAAAATATCGGGCTTTGTACCCATTTTGCTGGCTTCAATTTGACATAGGAACATCAAGTTTTGTGCCGATTTTAAAAATACAGGGTTTGTGCCGATTTTAATTGGCATAGGAACATCGTGTTTTGTGCCCGTTTTAAAAATATCGGTTTTGCGCCCATTTTATTGGGTTCAATTTGGACACAGAAACAACATGTAAATACAGTAAAGGTTACAGCGAGGGGTTATTTGTTTCCCTCTCTCACATATGCTAAGAGATAATATGATGTTCAAAAAAAAATGTGACGATTAACATTTCAAAAATAAACGCAATGGAACAATAATAAAAATTAAATAATAAATTTTAAAAAATGCAATGGAAACGTACTTTTTGGCATGGAAGCATAAAACAGTGTTCTCGTTTTTTTCTAATTTCTATACAATGTATGGTAAAATCCATACTTGACTTGACTTGACTTTATTAAACAAGAAACGATATACACAAATCTTATACAAAGGAGACAGGGAGGCAACTCGTTTTGTCTCCTTTAACAATAGAGAGAGAAAAAAAAGAAGGAATTACACCTCAATAACTGAAACGGAGTACTTAAAAAAGAGAGAAAGAAAGAGAGAAAGAGAGAGAGAGAGAGAGAAAGCGGAAAAAAAATCAACTCGTAGACACGGATGGGACTTATAAAATAATTTATAAATAAATCACTTTACATTCAGTCCCCACTACTATAGACAGAAAGAACTATCTCTTTCAATTTCTTTTATATGTATAGAGTGATGGTGACTCACTTATTAAATCAAGTAGTCTATATTTATTGGCAATCTCAGGAAGCTGATATCTTTAACTTAGTCTTGATCTCTCATTTTTAATAAAAGGAAAAAGAAAGTTATTCTTTGCTCTTGATAAATGGCTATGTTTATTTTCAACCAAGAGTTTCATTTTATTGAAAATATTATCCCTACGTTGGATTTCTAAAAACCATATGCCTATATTAAGGTGAAAAATTGGTTGTAAATGAAGAATATCAAGAAATAAAAATGATGTTTTAGTTTCAGATAATTCTTTTGTCTTCCTAGCGTGTGTTAAAAAAAAGGTTCAGGATTCTTATTGCCTTGTTTTGAATAATTTGGAGTCTTCGTTAATTTGAATGGAATGTCAACATCCAAACGGTCGGGCAATATTGAAAATAGCATTCCACTAATGAAAAACGTAACTTTCTCATTATTTGGTAGGGAAACAGGAACTTTACTCTATGCAGACAGCCGAGATTCCTGGACACTGTTGGCTCGAATTTATTAATTTGCGCCTTGAAAGACAGAGTTGAGTCAATGTAGATACCTAAACATCTAAATACATCCACTCTTTCTTTGGAGGAAGTTCCAATACTAATAGTTTTAAATGACATACGCTTCACTGCTCTCAAACTTCTCCCAAAAACCACAAATTCCGGCTTCTCTAGGTTAGGTATTAGTCGATTAGCATGAAACCAAGAATTTCCATTAAAAGCAACAGTTTCCAGGTCCATTCGTAGGTCCTCCTCGTTGCCAGCCTTCAAACTAATTGCTGTGTCGTCTGCAAACAATATTGGTAATTCATCGTCCGAAGGCATGCATTTTGGAAGGTCATTTATGCATATAAAAAAAAGTAACCTCCCCAATATAGACCCTTGTGGAACCCCTATATTTTCTAAAGGAAAAATATGAGATGATTCCTCACCAACTTGGACTGTAAAACTTCTTTCTAATAAATAAGATCTCACTAACTCAAGAGCTACTCCACGGATTCCTACATTTTCCTTTTTTATCAAAAAGAATTGCATGTTCTATTGTATCAAAAGCTTTTTTAATGTCAAAAGTATTGTTGCTGTGAAGTAACTATCATCCATAGCATCTGATAAAAAATTATGTAAAGCAGCTACTGTTTGCTCTGTTGACCTACCACGCAAGAAACAAAACTGAATGGGAGAAAAAAAAATTATTCTTTACCAGAAATGAAGTAAATCTACACTTTATTTTTTCAAAAACTTTAGAAACAGGTGATAAAATAGCAATAGGCCTGTAATTATTTGGATTATCTTTATCGCCTTTTTTAAACAAAGGTAAAACCTTAGCTACTTTAAGACACACTGGAAAAAAACATTTTCATGCAAGAATTAAAAATAAATAAAAGCGGCTGACTAAGTACTTCAGCTAATTCTTTAAACAGAGAAGTCGACATACCGTCACACCCTATCGAAACTAGTAACATCCTTTTGAAATTCCAAGAACTGGATAGGGTACATAAAATAGTCTTATCTAATTTATTTGGAATATATTTTCTATGATTAGGTGTCCCAGCAGAAATTTGATCCACCAGATCACGTCCAATTTTCCTAAAATGGTTAACAAATGCTTTTGCCATTACTCTCTCATCTGTTATTTTAACTTCTTCATTAGTTGTAATATGGGATGGAATATTTCTTGTTTTGACATGCGAATTTATTTTTTTCCATGTTTTAAGCGGTGAATCGCAGTCACGAAAGTCCTTTTGACAATATTTTGCTTCTGCGTCTCTGAGAACAAAAGTTAACCGATTTTTATATTTTTTAAAGTTTTCAATATTAATTTCATTTGGATATTGTATCTTCACCTTTATTTTTTTTTTTTTTTATTTTATTTTATACTATTTAACAAGCTTTGAGTAACCCATGGCTTACGAGATATGGATTGAGATATGGGTTGAGTAACCCATATCTTTCATATATAAAGGGATTCACGTTCGGCTCCTCTTTCGAACGTGTTTTCACGTAATTTCTTGTTTCCCTGAAGCATACAGAATTTGTCCTTATCATCCTGAAGCTGGATTTTGATAAATCTATCCGTAAACTCAAGTAGCTCAAATCGGATATTAAATCCAAGGTGGAAAAGTAAGGTATCAACCTGGTCTTTAGCCCTTGATTTAGATTCACTTTTAATGTTCCATATAATAACATTCCTTCTTCTATTCATGTTTTCTAACACAAGGACTCTAGATGCTAATTCATCCAAACCAGGCTCCTTTATCAATTTGGCTTCGTAATGCCGAAACCTGCTTGATACTAGATAATTCATTTTCTTGGGCCGTTCTTCTTAATTCTAGATCTTCCACGCGAGATTTTAGGGACTCTAAACCAGATTTAATGTCAACGATTTCTATTTTTATTTCTAAGACATCATTTTTAGTTGCTTCAACTATTTCAAGGATTTTATCTAACTTTGAGATATTATTAGTCGACTCCGTGGATCTTCTTGAATCCTCTAAATCACTTTGTCTTGATCGCTTCCCGCTTTTCTTAACCATATTTATTTTCAATAATGTATATAATTTTCAAAAAATAGATAAACGAACGCCCAAGGTAATTCACATCCAATTTTGTACAGCGCTCGCAAAAATGATGCTATTACTCCGAATTCATTGAAAAAATATCAAAGAATTTACTTGTCAGAGTTAATCCGGCTGAAAATTGTATAGTGCAAATACAGATGTTCACTGAATGAATGTTAGTTCAGTACTGACTGAATACGCCTTAAAAAAATCTTTGGGTATCTTTCATCTGACAGTTTCTAAAACAAAAAATCGTTATAAACTAAAGTGCTAAAAGCTAATGTAAAGTTTGTCCATATTCGAAGTGTCCAATGAGATAGAGCAAGCAAAACAATGATTTAAGATTATTTTAGTTAAAAGTGGAAAAGTATAGGAATATAAAAATCACATCAAAACAATCGCATTTCAATGCTGATTTTAAATATATAAGTTTCATAAAGTTTAGTTTTACTCATCAAAAGTTACGAGCCTGAGAAAATTTGCCTTATTTTAGAAAATAGGGGGAACCACCCCCTAAAAGTAATACAGTCTTAACAAAAAACACGCCATCAAATTCAGCGTATCAGAAAACACCTTTGTAGAAGTTTCAAGCTCCTATATAAAAAAATGTGGATTTTCGCGTTTTTTGCCAGAAGACAGGTCACGATTGCGTGTTTATTTGTTTTTTCGTTTTTTTTTCCCAGGGGCGATCGTATCGACTCATTGGTACTAGAATGTTGCGAGATGGCTCATTCTAACAAAAATTAATAGTTTTAGTGCCCATTTAAGTAATCAAAAAACTGGAGGGCAACTAGCCCCCCCCCCACTCCTTTTTTCCCAAAGTCTTGCGATTAAAGCTTTTAGAAAGCCATTTAGCCGGAAAAAAAAAATAAATGTGCATATTTTGTTTTAATTATTTATGTGCGAAGAGCAAAATCAAAACATGTATTAATTCAATAACGTTCAGCAATTACATAAAAAAACAAGTTTCTTAACTGAAAGTAAGGAGCGACATTAAAACTTAAAACAAACAGAAATTACTCCGTATATGAAAGCGGCTTTTCCTCCTCAACGTCCCGCTCTTTACGCTAAAGTTTTTTACTGTTTTAAAAAGTCGAGTTAAGAGAAAAAGTCAAACTTTAGCGTAAAGAGCGGGGCGTTGACGAGGAAAAGCCCCTTTCATATACGGAATAATTTCTGTTCATTTTAAGTTTAAATGACGCTCCTTACTTTCAGTGAAAAAACTTGTTTTTTTATTTAATTATTAGTAAGGACGCTGAGAGCAGTTAAGATGTTAAAAGTATAATAGCCAAGACTTAGGATGTTTTTTCTGACAGTTAAAAAAAGTTTGGTAGAAAAGGAAGATAAGTGTGCAAACCAAGGTTAGAATATTGGAGGGTACAGGGATGACAGTTATCAAATATGACTCTAAAGCTTAGGCACTCCGAAAAGCAGATGGTTTACTAGATGTTTTCCAGAAAAATTGCATTTGGATTGTTATGGGCATTCGGCTGACTGACCGCACTTCAGACAGTAAGCTGTATGAAAAGTGGGGTTCAATCCCATTCTCCAAGGCTATAATGAAAGAAAAGTTGAGATTATTAGGGCACGTTTTGCGGATGAAGGATGATATATCCCCAAAGTGTGTCCTTTTCGGCAAACCTTCTAGGGCTAAATGGAAAGCAGGTTGTCCGCGGTTGGTTTGGGAGGATGTCACAAAGAAAGATTTGAATGAAATGGAAACTTCCTGGGAAGGTGTAAAGAGGGAGCCTATGAATAGATTGGGGTGGAGGAGGAGCATGCAGAGTTTTGTTGGTCTCAGGCGGATGGGTGCTGTTGGTGAGTTATTAGTACTAGTAGTTAATAGTAGCAGTAACATTAGAATGTTTACACAACTTAAGAAAATTGGAAAAAAACAGCCCGTACCTAAAAGGGATGCGGTAGTTATGCAAATCCCATTATCAAAATCAAAATAACGAAGAATTGTTTACACACAAAAGCACGAAACTGAAATCTTTTGGAGAAATTTAATAACTGTTGTATATTGTTTTTTTTTAGGGCTTTTACGTCGAACTGGTGGTCATATAATATTAGTTGAAATTGAGTTTGGAGGTAAATTCCTTAAGTTCCTCATTAAGATGAAGTCCTTAAGGTTTTTTTAACAAAAAAGGGAGTATGCCGCAGCAGGCTGGTGATCTCTGTCATATTTCCACAAAAGAAAATATTTGCTTCAATAACGAAAAAATTGCGTTTCATAGAAAGCACAATAGCAATGCCTAGGTAAAGAACGATATTGGCACAATGTATTATTTATTTATTATATTTTTTGGTTTGTTTTAGACCACAGCACTTTCTATAGAAGGAGTTGTCATAAAAACTTTGAAAATGGCTCATTCGATTGGAAACTGATAGGGCTAGTGCCATTTTGATAATTCTAAAGGGATTGGAGGGCAAATAGCCTCCTCAAGCCTCTAGTTTCCCAAAACACACGTAATAAAAATTTTGAGGTAGTGATTTTGCTCAGCGTTGTTGAAAAGTCCAAAAACAATGTCTTTGAGGATGACAACCCACAGTCCTCAGGGAAATCAATCAATCGTTTAATTAATACTAAAAAAATATTGTAAACGCAAAAAAGTTACTCGGCCCAAGAAGCTTTGCGTGTTATGGGCCATACAACACAGTAATAACGCATTAAAAGAACCAAAAATAATACCCTAAATCAAACAGTATATGTGAAATAAAGATGAAGGTGAATAAACACTAACATACAGAAAAAACTGGTAGTATATATAATAATGGAAATAAATAGAAATTAAGAAAGTAAAGAAACAAGAAAGACCAAGTTGACGTTAGAACATCAGAGAAAAAAAATAAGCAAATATAAATGAACAAGGACTTTAAGGGTTTTCATTTATGCCCTAGGGGCATATAAGGTTTTGTATTGAAAGCATGGTCGTATAAACCTTGTATGGGGCTCTATGGACTGGTAATCAGAAATTCCTGTGCCCTTTTAAGAGTCAAATTGAACGAAGGGGGTTGCCACTCCTTCCATATTTTTCCACAATGCATCCAATAGAAATTTTTTGATGGCTGTTTTATTTAAAATAGCCCAAAAATAATCTAAAAGGCTTTTGGGGTCAAACCCCTAGAGCCTGAGGGCAAGGGTTTTCAGTTATGCCCCGCGGACATTTAAGATTTATATTGAAGGGATGGACGCATAAACTATAGAGGAGGCTCATTAAGAGGATGTTGAAAATTGGACATTCTAATCTCTTTGATGTCAAAACTGATGGAAGTCAACTAGCCCCTTCTCAAATACTCCTCTTTTCACCTATTGCATCTGATTGAAATTTTGCGAAAGTTATTTTCTTTAAAATAGTCCAAAAAACATATAACACTGCCACCAGGGTTGACACAGTCCCTAGAGCCCTGGGGCAAGGGTTGTAAGTTATGTCCTGGGGTATATAAGTATTTTTGGAGAGAGTGACCTTATAAACTTCTGATGGGGCTGATTGGATTTGGAAATAGAAGTTATAGTGCCCTTTTTACAATTCAAAATGATTTGAGAGCAACCAGCCCCCCCCCCAGTCCGTCATTTTCCAATCCAAACAACTAAAAAAAAGTCTTGAGACATCTATATCTAAGCATCGTTGAAAGGCTCAGTAACTATGCGTTCGGAGATGTCCCTCTCTCCTACGCCTCAGGACCAGGGCCGTGCCCTTTTTACGATTCAAAATGATTCGAGAGTAACCAGCCCCCCAGTCCGTCTTTTTCCAATCCAAACAACTAAAAATGAGCCTTGAGACATCTATATCTAAGCATCGTTGAAGGGTTCAGTAATTATACTTTCGGAGATGTCCCTTTCTCCTACGCCTCAGGACCATGGCCGTAAGTTAGGCAATTTGTTCTTTATAGTAGTGGAGGGGTAATACCACGGCAGCTGTGCTCTAGCAAACAGTTCTAGCAAACAGAAACCAGCAGGGATTATTTATTTTCTTCAAGATGCAGGTGCTATTGATTTTTTTTTCAAGAAGCAGGTGTTTGTTATGTAATTGTACACCTATATGTTACGTAAAAGTTTTGTCTCTGATTGTTAATTGCAAAAAAACCTTCTAGGCCCACCAGAAGGGAACCTTCACGATGCCCATCTTATCATGCAAACGTAGGCGTTACGCAATAGTATTTTTCTTTTTTTATTTTTAAATCCCTAAGAAACTTAGGACAAGGTTCCAGTACAGTGGGGAAGCCATTGTCGTGAAAAAAATTGATCAAAGCCCAATATTTTACATATGAAGGTGAAGTAGTCTCGCATGAGCTGTTTGGGATCCAGTGAACTTTTATAATTTGGAAAGAACAGGTATTGAAGGTCAATGACACTTGACTTGTTAGATCTTGTGGCTCACTCACCTCAGTATTGGAAGGGAGTTCAGTGCGTTGACATCGAGGATGTTATTTTTGGCATATTCCTTGGCGATGAATGCCTTTAGACTATTGAAACTTGATGACTTTAGCAATGGAAAAATGAAACCTAGAGTACCTAACGTAACAGTAAAAATTACAAGGGACTGTCGGCTGATTCTAGAATGGGACGACATATTTGCAAGATATTTTATATCATTAAGCAAATTCAAGCTGGAAAAACAGTTATGCTTTGCAGCAAACATGAATATAATGCATATATAAAGATTTTAAGACAGATTAAATGTATTAGCGAAATATATTGAAGACAATAATCTGAATCAATATATAAAAAAGGAGTTAGCATATTACTATTTCTTCTTGAACATTTTACCAGTAACGAGAAGGAAGAAAGAATCTATATTCTTTGTTAGTCTATAATCGGCGGTGAGAGTGTTAAGATTAAAAATAATTGGATTTGAGAAACATTAAATCATTCGGATTTTAGAGACTTTAGATAACGTTTGATTCTAAACGATTATTTGCAAGACTTATCAATTCAAAGAAAAGCATTCTCTCAAAGAATGCTTGACGTTGTAAAAAAAAATGAGTCTGGATCATTCGACTATTGTATGAAACTTACGTCGCGGGTCAGATGAATTTACTCATTTTATTGACAAACTAATCAAAACAAAACAAAATGAAATTGCAGATTTGCTTTTGAAAACTACCTAGATTCAAACAACAAATAAGTCGATTTTTTTAAGAACTCCTGTTTAAATAGGTTTAATTGATTTGACGTGTCACGTCACAGGATATACTTCCTCCTAGAAGACATTAATTTTATCGATCGCAAGTCAGTTTATTTTGAAGTGAGACTGTCAACATTGAAAAATGTTTTACACATGTCCAATAAGTTTGTATATATATGGCAAAAAGTGTAGATTACGCAATCCATGGAATTTTATAGTGGATAAGTAGTGCAAAGTGTATAGAAAAAAACCTTACACCTGATTTTAATTTATTTTAAGAGATAGGTATTGTCTTGGTTTTAAATTATTTTGGGAGGAAAAGCCAAATCTATGCTTAAATTGCTGGAATAATAAGAAAGTCCGGTTTTGACAACATCGCCGTGAAGATACTGGCAACTATGGTTATAAACCTGGTGGTTTTTATTTGTCTGTTATAGAAATTGATTCTTCATATGAACATATGTCTGTGACATCGCTTCAAATAAGCAAATTGAGGCACGTAAATTTTGCAACATCTTTCAAAATAGTATTATTGATTTTACAAGGAGATACAATACAAATTACATTAGTTACATTATATTGTAGAAAATGTGACACTTTACATTCCAAGATAAATGCAAGCTGCATTCTGACGAGCTGCCATCACTTATTGTTGTCGATGGTTATATATACATGGAAGAAGAACTGTTAAAAATAAGAGGCTTGTATTTTAGATACAAGTCTTTATTAATAAACAAATTCACAAGCATTGTTAAAGTACTTTACTCCTAGGGCACTGAAATTCGTTATATACAGTTGAGAAAGGATATTTTCAACTAGAAACTAATTGTCTACATGAGGATTGTCTACATGAATGCTGAGAAATTTACTGTAAGCATATCCACGACATCGAAAAAAAAAATATAAAAGTGCATGACAACCACAGCTTTTACTATATGAATTTTGTACTCGCATCTGATTTTCATAATAAATTTTCGACTTCATTCCAAAAAAAATTTTGGTATGAGGGTTGTAGAATTGTTCAGGGAATATGTTGAAGGAATAGGATTTTTATTTGAACATATAAAGATCCAAGTTGAAAATATTGATTATCTGATTTGTGTTCACGGTGCCAAGTCTAATAGAAAACTGCCAGCGGGGGTAATTTCCCAATAAGTTTCAATTTTATTTAACGAATTTAATGTTATACACTCCGTCAATGTTTCGGCAAAGGTACGTACAGTGCTTGTTTGGACAATACTCATTTCTTGGGTACCAAACAAATCCAATGCAATGTTACCATGAGTTTCGCAAACATTATGTCAGTTATACCATTTTAAAATAGTTGCAAATCTCGATCTGGGAATTACATTGTCAATCCATATAGGGTCCTATAGGGTTTATCAAAGGATAAACTTTTGACTGGAATTTAATTAACTTTACATACAAGAGATTAAAGTCCAAATATATCAAATTTGTTTGGGGTATGTCCATAATCCAATTGCATTAGCATTTTCTACCAAAGCCAAACCATGTTTTGAAGGAATTTCACCATGGATAAATGACGAATCAGTATAGGTACGTGAATCCGTGGCAATGTGTCATTGATTCGTGAGTGTATGCAGAACGAGCAGTTTGGTATGATTCCCACTAGCTCTTAATTTTTCAATTGCTAAAGCAACAGAACTCATAACCTGTTGTTTTCGTGCATGCAGTATTTCCAAGGTGAGAGAGACTGCTACATCAGGAGCAGTGGCATGTTTTTTTAAAAAATAAAATTGTACGGAACAAGTTGTAGCTTTTTATCAATCTTAGTTTTGGGAGGCTTCCATTGAGGTACATTAAATTTTCATAAATTGTTTTTCCAAAAAGTGTAAATTACTAGTTGTCACCTCTTTCAGTATATTGTTAGTGTCAGTGTCCGTTTTATATTCATATCCAATAACTAAACTCTTCAATATCTTATATGACATTTGAGTCATCAGCATGGATTGGTTGTAACTAGGATAGCTTGAAACATTATTGCTTGTGCTCAACAACGTCCCATTTAGGTAGACAGTTTTTGTTCAAACAAATTTTTTAGTACACAGTTTTCATAGGAAAATCCATCTACAGCACTTGGTTTTCATTTTGGAAGTCAAATCTAAGATATAGTCATCATTGGAATAAATTTGAAATGGAATAAATGTTTTCAGAGAGCGGTTCTTGCGGATAAAATTGTTCTTAGTAACTTTGTTTGATATATTATATATGTTATATAAGGTTTAAAGATGAAGTGACCGAGGGATGAGACTCTTTATATAGTAAACATGGTATTTCTAGGAAAAGAAATCGTTTTTTGATCTAACAATTTTTGCTCTTGGTTTCTTTTGCTTCTTTATCAAGAGTGATGTTTTCCGCTTGTGACCCAAGTAGAGACTGATGACTGATGAATTTGTTTTTACCTTTTTAACCCTTTTCCGCTTTGTCAGGATTTCAATCGCCTCCCAAGGGATCTTTCACTGAACGTGATATTTTATGAAACGCTTTCTTCAAAATCCCTCCCAGAGTTCCTGTCGTGTAGTGTATATGATGTAAAATCCAAGCAACATATTTTTTAGCGAGGGGTAGTACAGTGCAAAACAACTTAATAAACCAATTTCCCAGGCCTTAGCCCGACATTGACGAACAATCCCTGTAATAGTCCATTCCATCACCCAATTGTCGTTGTCCAAGAGCAGCAGAATAACAATTAAATTCAGGACGAACAAAAGTACTGTTTCTATGAGCAATCTCACTGAATTGGTCAAAAATTACAAGGAATCACAGCCAGACCTTTTGTTATTGCAAGTGGATCGCCTAATTCACTTCCTAATGTTAACAGACAGAAACCCAATTCGAAGTGTTTACAAGAATATATTGAAGGTGCTTTATATTGTACTGGTGAATGTGCATGAGTGTTTTTTCACTCAAGAACAAGTAGGAGAGGAAATTCGTGCTACAACTCGATGTCTCAACAAAAGAGGCATAAATTAATATACAATTTTCGAACGAGAATTTGGGTGGGTAGTCTGCTAAAATAACACGTTTCATTCCGCTAATGGTACCAGCACTTTCACCCTCAAATACATTCCATTTAAAACAAAGAACATTTCTCGGATTATTGTTGAAATGAAACATTTCACTTTCGATGGGAGAGCTAATGTAAACCCTATCCTGTTCTATTTAATAATTAAAATAGAGTGAATCATTCTTACGAACAGAGATTTTCTACGGATTGCACGACACAAATCATTCATGCTACCATATTCTTTTTATTTTAGGGTGAGATGAGTGAATAAATCAGAGTGAGTTTATTTATCCATTCCTTTTCCCTACCATACACTGGCCAAGCTTTTGGTCTAACTTTCATGTCATATGTACGATCTTTTCTTAGAATATATGTAATTTATACATAATATTTATCCATATGTAATTTAAAGAATAAAATCAACAAAAGCAACTTCAAACTTTCCAATGAATTTGATGGCAGAAAAGAGTGTTGTCCAAAAATTGCTTGTTTTATTCAAATCAATATTTTATTTTGTTACAATATATTGATACAATATATAACATTGATACAATATACAATATACAATATTTTGATTGATACAATATATCAATTTATTGTATCAAATTTTATCAATCTGATACATTCCACTGTTTTACTTTTTGTCACTCGTAAAAAAGTGCTGAGGGATTTTCAACTAGCCAGGAGGCATTGTGTGTATAATTTTAATCCTACACCACAGTCACTTTAACTAATGATTCTAAGGGCATTAAGGTAAAATTTTAGGGAGGTTTTAGGAGAAGTTTAAATTAAACAAAAAAAACTCTATGCATACAGATTTTTGAAAGGGCATAAAAGCAATATCATAGGTAGCACCAATCTATAATAGCAAGAAATCATTAGTTTTTCACGAGTAAAAAAAAGTGGAGCACTTGTAAAATACTCGTAAAAACTGCCTAGAATCTCCTCATCTTTCATATTGCGTAGACGACACGTTACAAGTTTAGTATCTAAGACTTATGGCATTTTAACAAAGTAAAGTGGACTACAAGTAATTTCCCTTTTCAAAAACACTACTTGTTCAATTGATTCGAATAGTCCACCAACATTAGATTTCTTCTTTTTCACTTGCCTTTCACTGGAATATTGTTTAAGTTATCAAGTGTTTTTTACACCATGATGAACTTCTAGAAAATTAAGATTGGATAGAGATTGACGAGAGCGTTGATTAAACATAACAATGATTTTATATAAATCTTGAATAAAAGCAGCAGTATTTTTCAATGTATATTATTTCGATATTAAAAGTACAATAGTTCTTATAAAACGGTGAGCCAATGCTACCTTTATTGAACTGTGACTATTATATTCAATAAAATGATTATCTTATGGTTATCTCAATAAAACCTTTTTTTACGTGTATATTAAAAAATTCACTACTCTGCTCTGTTTGAATGTTTCTATAGCGAACGTGTTTAAACATAGATTCTAGAGCTTTAGCAACTTCATCATCTCTGTATGAATGGAATTACTGTATTAACTGCAATTACTGTATGAATGCAATTAATGTATGCAATTACTAGTTCTCACCTCTTTCAGTATATTGTTAGTGTCAGTGTCCGTTTTATATTCATATCCAATAACTAAACTCCTCAATATCTTATATGACATTTGAGTCATCAGCATGGATTGGTTGTAACTAGGATAGCTTGAAACATTATTGCTTGTGCTCAACAACGTCCCATTTAGGTAGACAGTTTTTGTTCAAACAAATTTTTTAGTACACAGTTTTCATAGGAAAATCCATCTACAGCACTTGGTTTTCATTTTGGAAGTCAAATCTAAGATATAGTCATCATTGGAATAAATTTGAAATGGAATAAACGTTTTCAGAGAGCGGTTCTTGCGGATAAAATTGTTCTTAGTAACTTTGTTTGATATATTATATATGTTATATAAGGTTTAAAGATGAAGTGACCGAGGGATGAGACTCTTTATATAGTAAACATGGTATTTCTAGGAAAAGAAATCGTTTTTCGATCTAACAATTTTTGCTCTTGGTTTCTTTTGCTTCTTTATCAAGAGTGATGTTTTCCGCTTGTGACCCAAGTAGAGACTGATGACTGATGAATTTGTTTTTACCTTTTTAACCCTTTTCCGCTTTGTCAGGATTTCAATCGCCTCCCAAGGGATCTTTCACTGAACGTGATATTTTATGAAACGCTTTCTTCAAAGTCCCTCCCAGAGTTCCTGTCGTGTAGTGTATATGATGTAAAATCCAAGCAACATATTTTTTAGCGAGGGGTAGTGCAGTGCAAAACAACTTAATAAACCAATTTCCCAGGCTTTAGCCCTACATTGACGAACAATCCCTGTAATAGTCCATTCCATCACCCAATTGTCGTTGTCCAAGAGCAGCAGAATAACAATTAAATTCAGGACGAACAAAAGTACTGTTTCTATGAGCAATCTCACTGAATTGGTCAAAAATTACAAGGAATCACAGCCAGACATTTTGTTATTGCAAGTGGATCGCCTAATTCACTTCCTAATGTTAACAGACAGAAACCCAATTCGAAGTGTTTACAAGAATATATTGAAGGTGCTTTATATTGTACTGGTGAATGTGCATGAGTGTTTTTTCACTCAAGAACAAGTAGGAGAGGAAATTCGTGCTACAACTCGATGTCTAAACAAAAGAGGCATAAATTAATATACAATTTTCGAACGAGAATTTGGGTGGGTAGTCTGCTAAAATAACACGTTTCATTCCGCTAATGGTACCAGCACTTTCACCCTCAAATACATTCCATTTAAAACAAAGAAAATTTCTCGGATTATTGTTGAAATGAAACATTTCACTTTCGATGGGAGAGCTAATGTAAACCCTATCCTGTTCCATTTAATAATTAAAATAGAGTGAATCATTCTTACGAACAGAGATTTTCTACGGATTGCACGACAAAAATCATTCATGCTACCATATTCTTTTTATTTTAGGGTGAGATGAGTGAATAAATCAGAGTGAGTTTATTTATCCATTCCTTTTCCCTACCATACACTGGCCAAGCTTTTGGTCTAACTTTCATGTCATATGTACGATCTTTTCTTAGAATATATGTAATTTATACATAATATTTATACATATGTAATTTAAAGAATAAAATCAACAAAAGCAACTTCAAACTTTCCAATGAATTTGATGGCAGAAAAGAGTGTTGTCCAAAAACTGCTTGTTTTATTCAAATCAATATTTTATTTTGTTACAATATATTGATACAATATATTGATACAATATATAACATTGATACAATATACAATATACAATATTTTAATTGATACAATATATCAATTTATTGTATCAAATTTTATCAATCTGATACATTCCACTGTTTTACTTTTTGTTACTCGTAAAAAAGTGCTGAGGGATTTTCAACTAGCCAGGAGGCATTGTGTGTATAATTTTAATCCTACACCACAGTCACTTTAACTAATGACTCTAAGGGCATTAAGGTAAAATTTTAGGGAGGTTTTAGGAGAAGTTTAAATTAAACAAAAAAAAAACTCTATGCATACAGATTTTTGAAAGGGCATAAAAGCAATATCATAGGTAGCACCAATCTATAATAGCAAGAAATCATTAGTTTTTCACGAGTAAAAAAAAGTGGAGCACTTGTAAAATACTCGTAAAAACTGCCTAGAATCTTCTCATCTTTCATATTGCGTAAACGACACGTTACAAGTTTAGTATCTAAAACTTATGGCACTTTAACAAAGTAAAGTGGACTACAAGTAATTTCCCTTTTCAAAAACACTACTTGTTCAATTGATTCGAATAGTCCACCAACATTAGATTTCTTCTTTTTCACTTGCCTTTCACTGGAATATTGTTTAAGTTATCAAGTGTTTTTTTCACCATGATGAACTTCTAGAAAATTAAGATTGGATAGAGATTGACGAGAGCGTTGATTAAACATAACAATGATTTTATATAAATCTTGAATAAAAGCAGCAGTATTTTTCAATGTATATTATTTCGATATTAAAAGTACAATAGTTCTTATAAAACGGTGAGCCAATGCTACCTTTATTGAACTGTGACTATTATATTCAATAAAATGATTATCTTATGGTTATCTCAATAAAACCCTTTTTTACGTGTATATTAAAAAATTCACTACTCTGCTCTGTTTGAATGTTTCTATAGCGAACGTGTTTAAACATAGATTCTAGAGCTTTAGCAACTTCATCATCTCTGTATGAACGCAATAGAACGTTATATGCATAGCGATTAAAAACACTGATTATAAGTAAAATACACTTGTATGGGTTATTGTGACGCCTTTGAATCTCGTCTAGAGTCAAATGATCTGCTTGTAATGTATTCAATTATGATAAGGCTTTAGTTTTTCGATAATAACTACCACGAAATCTATGATTTCAAAGAAGAATTTAACTGGGTTCACTCTGTAAATACTTTGTTTCTAGCTTCTTTCCAAGTCCAGGGAAGGAGAAACGGGCGAAACCCTGAACAGATTAGGATAGAGAAGGAACCCTCCCAGCTGTGTTGACCTCAGGTAGAATGGTGTTAAGACGAGTCGTTAATAGTAGCAATAGTTGATCTTTTTGTTGAAAAATAGAATTATTATAAGAACAATTGTTTGTATGAATGCTAAATTTGGGTAAAGGAAGTTGATGTGTGCAAATATTCAGCACCGTAAGTAAGTGAAAAGTCTGATAAATGAATAAATAAATGGATCTAATCAATATAAATTTGAGATTGACATCTCAAATAGTTGTTTGTTTTAAATTTAGAGCACGCATACATACGCAAAAGTTTGCCGTTGTGAGCCAATTTAATTCAGATCATTATCGGTTTAATGCATACTTTTTTAAATAAGTTTTAACTGACTGATTTTAAAATAAATAATCTTTAGCCAGCAGCTTATTCGCTCCCTTTGAGTCGACAAAATTACATTTTATTCTTGCATTATATCTCTTGTAACTTCAAGTGCCAAAGGTGTTCCACAAGTCTCATTTGTACAAAACCTAAGTATTACTTATTCCGACCGGCCGCCCTGTTAATGCGTATGTACTACTACTTCTTAGGTATTTTAGTCAAAGGAAGAGTAATTTTATTTTTAGTTGTTGATTTGAGCCGTAAGAAGACCTACTCAAAACTTAGTTAGAAAATAAGGTTTTTTTTTTGGTTGAGTCTTGTAGCTTTAATTTTGACACACACTTAAGGATTAATAGATTGGCTTACGAAAATCTTCAGAAATTAAGGCCAGCGAGGTTAGAAAGTATTGGACAGTACCTTTTCTTTTTCTCTTTTTGTTTTTAAATTTCAACCGTCGTTTGGAGCATAGAACATTAGGTTCACCTAAAATTGGTAGAATTTAGTGTCTTTGTAGCAATGTGTTTTAAACTTATTGAATAGATTTGAAAATCACACACAAAAACAAGAAACGAAAATTATATTGCATTCAGCCACAGAACAAAAAAAAAAGAAGAAAAGGCAGATGTTTTTGGAGAGATTTCCGCTAAGCCGTATTCACTGCAAAGAGTAGTTCTATAAATGGAGAAAATCAAAAACAGGGAGGAACAAAAGCAGCGAATAAGGAAATACAGGCCTAAATGAAAACAAAACAAACAAGACTTCAAAAATAAAAAAAAAGAAAATGGAAGATTGGAAATTGAAAGTCAAAACAACGCTTTAAATCAACGTATAACAAGTCAAAATGGCAAAAGAATTAATTCAAGATTGATTCTTTGAATGATTTTCTGACACATTCAGTCACCATATTGCCTTCGCAGTTTATGGAGCTCTTTTAAGTCCAACTCTTTATTTGCTAATTCTTATAATTTTATGCTTCGATACTTTAATGTTTGTTTTCTTTTTTTGTAATATTTTGCCTGTTTTTCTTTCCTTTTTAAGTTCGGATGGTATTTTTACCATTTCTCGAACTAAAGGCTGCTTTTGTTATCTGCCAAAGTTTCTGCGTAACTTAAATCCTGTTAAGCGACTGAAACTATTCTTTCTTTTTATTTGTTTTCATTTCCTGTTTCTTATCTTGTCTTTGTTCATTTTGCTCGCATAGTAAATAGGTCAAATTCAAAAATAAAGTGTGCGACTAGAAATAATTTAGTTGTTGCAGACAATTTTACCAGCTGAGGAATTAGGCCATAGAAACTTGCAACATTATCAATCAATCAAGCAATTTATTGAAAGAAAACATAGAGAAATTACAAAGTTTTATATCCCAACAAAGGTTCTTTGGCCTGTGAGAGAGGGAGACAAAATAATTATTTTATCTTTTCCATCTTTTTACAGTCCAAAACTGTCACTAACACATAATTTTGTTTCATGGTACTAGGGTATACATCCATCGTAAATTAATTAATCAAACATAGTGAAAAAAAATAAAAACTTCATTTTCACAACAATTCGCTGTCATTTTAATAGAAGAAAATTAAGACTCAGTCGGACGTGTAAAGAAATAACCAAGATAATTATTCAATTCAAAGAAAAATCCTCAAAAATAAAAATCAAACAGTTCCACTGCTAGTATAGCACGATTATTGACAACTTCTTTTCATTCTTAAAGAAAATAAACTATCATTTCTCTCTCCGGTAAACATGCTTGGATCATCTTAACTTCTTTTCTGAAGCTTGTCTCTAGAAGGGAAGTTAATAAACAGTAATTTTCAAAATTTATGTTTTTGACCTTTTTTCTGTTCTAGAACAGATACTAAAATAAATTGGCTGCAATACTGAGATACTTTCCGAGGTACACTACTTCCTAACCAATTTGTTTTACCAGTTAGCCGAAAAGTGTTTGATTGATATACAGTACTGATAGACAGTTGGATACACGACGAAAACTACATCAAAAAAATAAAAAGAACATTCACCTTAACCTTAATAAGACTTTCACCTTAATGATCTAATTTTTCAAAAGTTATGTAACCCATTAACCGGCAAGAATTTTCTGACGGCTACAAATCTTGTGTAGTATCGATTAAAAATAAATAAATTTTTACAACTGAAAGTAAAGAGCGACATTAAAACCTAATATAAAGAGAAATTATCCCGTATATGAAAGGGGCTATCCCCTCCTTGACGCCTCACTCTTTACGCTAAATATTGACTCTTTGTTCAAACTCTTCATTTAAAACAATACAAACTTTAGCGTAAAAAGCAAAGCGTGGAGGAGGGAATAACCCATTCATATACGGAATAATTTCTGTTCGTTTTAAGTTTTAATGTCACTTCTTACGTTCAGTAATAAAAACTTCTTTTTTTATTTAATGTTTTATTTAATGTTTGAGTTTGGCCCACTGTGCATGAAAATATAAAATAGAATTTGCATATTAATTTTGATAGATTTATTCTGTATATGAATGATTCTCCCCTCCTCAATGCCTTGCTCTTTACGCTAAAGCTATTAGCAGTTTTAAAAAAGCTTCCTATTCGAATTAAATGGCCCAAGTGTTTCAGTAGACGCTCTTAAGAAATTAGTACAAACAGTCAAATTTTAGGGTAAAGAGCAAGGTATTGAGGAACAGGCAATCCTTCATATATGAAATAATTTCTGTTAATTTTTTTCAAATAATGTTGGTAAATCTGGCTCACCATCTATGAAGTATACCCCTCCCTTAACGGAAAAATACTTTGTGGAAACTTCATCTAACGTAAAGTGCATCCCCTCCCCGTCAAATTCCCTCCAGGAAGTTCCATCCTCGCTGAGAATCCCCTCTCCCTTTAAAATTGCTTGTGAAAGATTCATCCAGAAAAATTCTCCTTAGCATTCTTTAATTTGAATAAAATTTTAATTTTTTACTCCAGAAATGCGCCTTTCCGTGGGAATTTTTTCCTGGAAATCAAAACACGTGGAAAAAAGCCCTGGATAATTTCCCCAGAATATCTCCACATGAAACAATTGTCAAGAGAATGTAAGACAAGTAAAAAGCTTTTCATATAGCCATTGTGCCAAATCCCGCTAGTTTAACAATTCCCCGGGAATACCCCCCCCCCAAGAAATTTACCTCCCCAAGGAGCACTAAATATATAAATCCACCCAAAGCATGAAAAAAATGTCTGGATACTTCCCAATAACAAATTATATACTTAAACATTGGGCAGAATTCATAACTTACAGACCACTCGCCACGGACTGCGGAGGGTCATTTTACACCTAAAAAAAAGTTATTTTATCTTTCAAGTATACTGAACAAAATGGCTATCTGAAAGTTTTGACCAGACAACTTTGGGAAGAAATGGGCTTGAGAGAAGCCAATTTGCCCTCCCACTGTAACTTTTAATTTTCGTTCGAATGCACCCTCTCAATTTTCCAATTTTCTAGGACCAATATTTTGATAAAATCGCCACTGGCAAAAAGAAAAACAAAAAGCAAATAAACACGCTCCCGTGATGTGTCTTCTGGCGAAAATACTAAATTCCACATTTTTACATATACTGCTTGATACTTTTACAGTAGGGTTCTTTAGTATGCTGAATCTGGTGATGGGACTTTCATTAAGGTGTTTCTACTATAGGAGGTGTTCCTCCCTATTTCAAAGTCGGGCAAATTTTCTCGGGCTTTTAACTTTTAATCGGTAATACTAAATTTGATGAATCTTATTTATTTGGAGTATAATAAGCTGATTTTTTTATTCTGTTTTTTTTTTTTTTAGAGTTTTGATTACTATTGAGCCGAGTCGCTCCCTGCTTAACGAAATGTTCGTTACCGCGAACTGTTAGATACGAAATTTTTTTTCACTTTAAGGAACGAAGGACATAAAATGAAAAAATTTTTGCTCCGTAGGCTTACTTTAGCCCGATTCTTACTGCAAATCTTTAATATTTGTTTGATAGCTGCTTCAGAATTATCAATTTTTAGGGTAATTCAAAATTTTCGCCAGTGTTGCCACGTTAAACCATGGAAACAAAAGAGAAAAACCAATTAGTTCAATTTGAAAATACTTTTTCATCCGTAGAAAATTTTATAAATCTGATTATTGCCAAAGACAATTACCCCTGCTTAAGCAGTTCAGTGGCATATTTTTTTAGCTAATATTTTACTTTTGTACCGACATTTTTGTTTTGGAGCCACTACTACTATCGAAATATCAATTTTTAGGGTAATAGAAAATTTTCGCCAGTGTTTACCACGTTAAACCATGAAAATAAAGGAGAAAAACCAATCAGTTCAATTTGAAAATACTTTTTCATCCGTAGAAAATTTTTGAAATTTGATTATTGCCAAAGACAATTACCCCTACTTACGCAGTTTAATGGCATATTTTTTTTAGCTAATATTTTACTTTTTTACAGACTTTTTTTTAAATTTTGAAGCCACTACTACCAAAAATTATATAGCGGCATATTTAGCTCTTTTTCTATATATATATAAAAAAAAAAAAAAATTCCCACTTTTTCCTAATCTTTTAATATATTTATAGTTTCGTAAGTTTCCTCTTAACTGTTTCACTTACCTCGGTAAATTTTCTGTTTCACTTACCTCGGTGCTAAAAGTTTTCAATATTTTCATCTTAATGCTGAATTCATTCTGTAGCCTAGAATAAGAGTTTCTTAGAATTTTTCCCTTTTTTCGCATTTTTCTTAGCAATATTAGCGGCTCAAAATTTGTGATAACTGCGAGACTGGCTTTGGGGCAATCTAACAACATATGCATATTTGGATGGACTCGATAAAAAAACAATATAGAAAAAGAAGCCAGAGCCCTATTGTCAAGTTTTCCTAAGGCACATGAGAAGGCACAGATCGACACTTTAAAGAAGAGCCAAACCAAGCACTGAAACCTATTTAAATAAAAAATAACTATAGCTGCTTTTTGTATTAAAATAAGGAATGAATTTCATAAGTAACAAAATTAAGAAAGAAAAAATGGACAGGTTGCATTATGTATACAAGTTATATATACACATAACAAATAGTCAATTAAAGAAATTATACCGCCTAAGAATGGTCGCCAAACAACAATCTTTTATTTTAAGTGCATCTTTAACAATCTTTTACGCATCTTTTACGTATGTTTTTAAGACTCAACAATTAAAGAGCAATTAATGATAAACTTTGTAGAATTCTTTAAGTTTTTCACTTAGCCCGGGTACATATGGTAAGTAACAAAAAACATCCTTCTCCTGAGTTGTCTCCAAGACTTCCTTAGAAATCTTAAAAAACTTTTTTCTTCTTTTTGCAAAAACCTTTTTAATTAACCACTCTGGATACATGTTACCTATTAGTATTTTTTTAGAAAAAATAACTTCTCCTCAAAATACTTCGGAGATCAAATACTAATGATCCGGTCATTTAAAGAAATGGTCAAACCAATTTTTACTTGGCTAGCGTGATCGGATCTAAAGGACAAAAATTTATTGTTATTAGTAGGTTAACTGTAAATTTTAAAATCCAGACTATTTTCATTTTTTTAAATAAGAACATCAAGAAAAGGAGATTTCCCTTCCTCTTCTAATTCAACAATAAATTTTAAATTACCCCCCAAGCAATTAAAATGTTCCAAAATCCTTTTAATTCCTCCTCCTCATAATTTCATACTGAAATTATGTCATCCTTATACGCAATTTTTCAATATCGTCCACAAATTATTTTCTAATAATGGAGGTTAAGGGGCCCATCTCATGGAAATGGAGATATAAGTAAACCATTTATTTGTTCGAAAAATTCTTTTCTGAATTGGAAAAATAAGAGAAATTATTGTACAACCTTACTAAATATTAAATAAAAAAAACAAATTTTTTTAGCTGAAAGTAAGGAGTGGCATTAAAACTTAAAACGAACAGAAATTACTCCGTATATGAAATGGGTTGTCCCCTCCGCAATCCCTCGCTCTTTGCGCTAAAGCTTTTAATTGTTTTAAAGAGTAGAATTGTGGCAAAGAGTCAAACTTTAGCGTAAAGAGCGAGGGATTGCGGAGGGGACAACCCAATTCATATACGGAGTAATTTCTGTTCGTCTTAAGTTTTATTGTCGCTCCTTACTTTCAGATAAAAAAATTAATTTTTTTTATTTAATTTCTGAACGTTTTTGAATTAATGCATGTTTGGTTTTGGCTCTCCGCACATAAATTATTAAAATGAAATTTGTATATTAATTCTTTTTTTGGCTAAATGGCTTTCTCTTAGTTTTGATCAGACGATTTTGAGAAATAAGGGGTGGAGAAGGAGGTCTAGTTGCCCTCCAATTTTTCGGTTACTTAAAAAGGCAACTAGAACTTTTAATTTTTAACGAACGTTTTTATTAGTAAAAAATATATGTAACTTAAGAATTAACTTACGTAACAAACTTTCATAATCTTATATTTTTATTATGTATACGAGGGGGTTTGTACCCTCGTTAATACATTGCTCTTTACACTAAATCGTAAGTTTTGTCCCAATTCTTTAAGAATGACCCCTGAATCAGAAAGGCCGTAGAATAAATAGTTGAAATTACAAAAAATACTTTAGTATAAAGAGCGAGGTATTTATCTCCTCCTGAATACCTCGCTCTTTATGCTAAAGTATTTTTAGAACCCCTCATATGCGTAATAATCTCTGTTCGTTTTAAGTTTCAATGCTACTCTTTCCTTTCATTTGAAAAAAACGTTTTCATGTTTATTTTTCATTGTTTTCTTATAGTAATGCTAGAGAATCCTGCGCCCTTTTCATTGAATGTCTGATACGCTGAATCTGATGGTGTGATTTTCGTTAAGATTCTACGACTTTTAGGGGGTGTTTCCCCTTATTTTCTTAAATAATGCAAATTTTCTCAGGCTCCTAACTTTTGATGGGTAAGACTAAACTTGATGAAACTTATATATTTAAAATCAGCATTAAAATGCGATTCTTTTGATGTAGCTATTGATATCAAAATTCCATTTTTTAGAGTTTTGGTTACTATTGAGCCGGGTCGCTCCTTACTACAGTTTGTTACCACGAACTGTTTGATTAATTACAGAAACTTCTAAATCTGTTTTACCACTAATCAAGTACAAATTTTTTAATAGCTTTATTTCTAGAAGAGTTTCGGTTGCTTCCACATCAACATTAAAACAATGTCAAAGCTTGAAAGCAAAGAACTTGAAGAATTACCACTTTTTTTAGTTTTTCAACCAAATTCGAAGAATTCTTAACATAAGAAATGTGTGTAGACAAAAGTAATTTACAGATTGACATTAACCAGTTGCTCAAAACACTTGTTGGTGACTTGCACTTCACACAATTGATCGTAATCGGTGTTTCGGCTTATGGATTTTGGGAAGTCCATATAATTTAGGGCACAAGGAACTGCGTGGCAGGCATTTGTAATGAATTTCATGTTAATGTTTCCTTCGTCCTTCAAGCACTCTAATTCGTTCTCAAAGCGTTAATAAAGCGCATTCGTTCTATAAGCGTATTGATTCTAAGTGTATATTAAAACCATAGTGCATAGTTTCCAAGTTCCCATCTTCAAAAATGTGGAATTTTTTATTACTAAAAAAGACCGCAGATGTGTGGCTATTTGTTTTTTTTGTTTGTTTCTCTCTCAGGGGGGATTGTATCGAAACAATAGTCCTAGAAGATTGAGAAATGGCTCATTTTAACGGAAATTAAAAGTTCCAATGCCCTTTTTAAGTGACCAAAACAATTGAATAATAACTAGCCCCTCTCCCATGCCCTTTTCCTCCCAAAGTCATATCATTAAATGTTTGAGGTAGCCCTTTCGCTCAGTATAGTTGAAAGGCCCAATAGCAATGTCTTTGGGAATGGCTTGACCCCCCCCCCACAGCCCGCGGAAGAAGGACCGTAGGTAATGAAATTTACCCATTGTTCACATATAGTATTTTTACTGGGAAGCATACTGACATTTTCAGGGGGATCTTCTGGGGATGGATTTTCTACAGGGAGACTTTCCCATTGGGATGGAAGTTTAAGGAGTATAACTTTCGAGGGGAAGTTTCCCTCGGGAAATTGGCCGAAATTTATGCGCAAAATTCATTTAATTTGTCTTACATTTTCTTTGGTGGCCCATTGTGTAGATGTTCTTTGGGAAAATTCTTCGGAGGGGTTTTGAATGGAGTTGGAATTCTCAGGGGGACTTTTACTTGGGCGGTTATGCTTGAGAACTTCTACATGGGGGAATTATCACCAGGAGAAATTGTCAATTGTGAAATCTTAAACAAACTAAATAAAAAACAAGTCTTTCTTCAAATGAAAGTATGCTAAGGAGGATTATTCAGGTGGAATCAAATGCAAAAAATTTTCTGGGGGAAATTTACAGCGAGGATGGAATCATTTGGGGTAATTCCCAGGGAATGTGTTTTATGCGGAAGTAACTTTCCATGAAGGAGTTTTTTGTGGTGGGATTTTCTACGGAGGGGGTGTATTTCCTGGGATTACTTGAAATCCGAATTTTTCCATTCATAAGGGGGCTGTCCCTTTCTCAATACCCTGCTCTTTACGCTAAAGTTCAACCTTATGTCCTAATTGCTTAAGAACAATTCCTGCAACATGAGAAGCGCGTAATTAAAGTTAGAGTTTTTTTAAGTGACTAGCGTGAAGACAGGTGTATCGAGGAGAGGACATCCCTTCTCATGTACAGACTAATTTTTTTTCGTTGAAAATTTCAATTTTACTCCTTACTTTCAGTAGAAAAAAACTTGTTTTTATTTAACTCTAAATAAAAGAACAGCTCAAATTTTGAATAGCATATGTTCATCGTACGAAATAAAAAGTAGGAACAAAAATAAAACAGGTAGGAACTTCAATAAAAAGCAGGAATTAAAATAAAATAGGTAGGAACTTCACTAAGAATTAGGAACTGAAATAAAATAGACAGGAACTAAAACAAAATAGGTAGGAACTTCACAGAAGTTTCTGCCACTGGATGGGTTGAATACCAATGTTTAAAAAGACAGTTTAAATTTCTTTCTAAAAATGACGTATAACTTAGTTATAACTGCTTCATAAGATAACAACAAAATAGTTTTATAATATTTATCACTAGTTAATATAATGCTAACCTGGAAAAGAGAAAATGCTGATTCTGGGCGGCCCCTGTCACACCTGAAATTCACACCTAGGTTTTGCAGCCGTTTTGCAGCTGAACAGGGCCAACTGCAATAGTAATAAAGAATTTTTTAATCAAAAATCATCAAACATTTCATCATCTCAAGTTTCAAGTCCGACCTATGTATTACTTTATAAAATTATTTTTTATATAATTCAAAGCATAGAAAGAAATGTATTAGAAAATATGTGACAAGTCATATTTCCTATTCGTTGATGAATGCCAGATTTTTAGCAAAATATCATCCTAATTTTGGAAGAAAATGCTGCCAGATAGCGCTTAGTGTTAGATAGTGTTAGATAGCGCTGAGTGTTATTTTAAAAGTGTGATTAGATTTGGTTTGTATTATTCAGAACAAACTCAACAAGTGAAGTTAGGTTCTTTCGTGAAACAAACTACGATGCCAGTACGTTTTAATTAAATATTTTATATATAGAGGTGGTTAGGTTAGGTTGAGTTAGGTATTTGATATAATGCAACCCCCCCTAATTTGCAAATATATAGCCCAACTTCTGATAAAGCTAATGAAATAAAACAAAACATGACGAAAATATAATACTTTATTAGGAAAATTGTAAAATAACAACTTATAATTTTAACCTAACCTAACCTTTTGTCTTTGAGTATTGTCTTTGTGGCTATCAAACCGAATTTTCTCGTAAAGTATACCTGCATCGTAGTTTGTCAAACAGTTCGTGGTAACGAACTGTAGTAAGGAGCGACCCGGCTCAATAGCAACCGAAACTCTAAAAAATGGAATTTTGATACCAACAGTTACATCAAAAGAATCGCATTTTAATGCTGATTTTAAGTATATAAGCTTCATCAAGATTAGTCCTACCCATCAAAAGTTACGAGCCTGAGAAAATTTGCCTCATTTTAGAAAATAGGAAAACACCCCTAAAAGTCATACGATCTTAACAAAAATCACACCATCAGATTCAGAGTATCAGAGAACCCTCTTGTGGAATTTTCAAGCCCCTATCTACAAAAACGTGGAATTTCGCATTTTTTGCCAGAAGACAAATCACGGATGTGTGTTTGTTTGCTTTTTGTTATTTTTTTTTTCCCTGGGGTGATCGTATCGACTCAGTGGTCCTAGAATGTTGCGAAAGGGCTCATTCCAACCGAGATTAAAAGTTCTAGTTCCCTTTTTAAGTGACCAAAAAAATTGGAGGGCGCCTAGGCTTCCTCCCATGCTCATTTTTCCCCAGAGTCAGCGGATCAAAATTCTGAGATAGCCATTTTATTCACCATAGTCGAAAAACCTAATAACTATGTCTTTGGGGACGACTTACTTCCACGCAGTCCCCGTGGGAGGGGCTGCAAGTTACAAACTATGACCTGTGTTTACATATAGTAATGGTTACTGGGAAGTGTACAGACGTTTTCAGGGGGATTTTTTTGGTTTGGGGGAGAATTGAGGGGAATGGTTACATGGGAGGATCTTTCCATGGAGAAACTTCTCAAGGGGGAAGAGACTTTCAATGGAGGGGGCGCAGGATTTTCTAGCATTATTTAAAAAACAATGAAAAAATAAACATGAAAAGTTTTTTCTACTGAAAGTGAGGAGCAGCATTAAAACTGAAAACGAACAGACATTATAACGCATATGAGAGGTTTACCGCCTCGTAATACCTCGCTCTTTACGCTAAAGTATTTTTAGTAATTACAACTACTTATTTTACGGCCTTTGTGATTAAGGGGTCATTCTTAAGGAATTAAACAAAAAAAAACAAGTTTTTTTCTAAATGAAAGTAATGAGCGACATTAAAACTTAAAACGAACAGAAATTACTCCATATGAAAGGGGCTTTTCCTCCTCAACGCCCCACTCTTTGCGCTAAAGTTTCACTCTTTCTCCTAACTTTACTTTTTAAAACAGTTTTTCAAAATGAGCGTGGGAGGGGGCCTATGGGCCCTCCAATTTTTTTGGTCACTTAAAAAGGGCACTAGAAGTCTTAATTTCCGTTAGAATGAGTCCTTTCGCGACATTCCAGGACCACTGAGTCGATACGATCACCCCTTGGGAAAAAAAAACAAACAAATAAACACGCATCCGTGACTTGTCTTCTGGCAAAAAATGCGAAATTCCACATTTTTATAGATAGGGGCTTGAAACTTCTACAATAAGGTTGTCAGATACGCTGAATCTGATGGTGTGATTTTCGTTAAGATCGTATGACTTTTAGGGGGTGTTTCCCCTAATTTCTAAAATGAGGTAAATTTTTTCAGGCTCGTGACTTCTGATAGGAAAGACTAATCTTGATGAAAGTTATTAAGGGGTGTTTCCCCTATTTTCTAAAACGAGGCAAACTTTCTCAGGCTCGTAACTTTTGAAGGGTAAGACTAAGCTTGATCAATCTTATATATTTAAAATCGGCATTAAAATGCGATTCTTCTGATGTAACTATTGGTATCAAAATTCCATTTTTTAGAGCTATGGTTACTATTGAGCCGGGTCGCTCCTTACTACAGTTTGTTACCACAAACTGTTTGATTGGGACAATATTTAAGCTTTAGTGTAAAGAGAGAGGTATCGATGAGGAGTGAGCCCCCTCATATACGCAATAAAAACATACGAATGCAGAAGTTCGCTACGTAAGTTAATTCGTAAGTTACGTATATTTTTTACTTAAGAAAACGTTCGTAAAAAATTAAAAGTTATAGTTACCTTTATAAGTAATCAAAAAATTGGAGGGCAACTAGACCTCCTCCCTCGCTCCTTTTTTCTAAAAATCTTCCGATTAAAACTATGAAAAATCCATTTAGCCAAAAAAAATTAATATGTACATTTCGTTTTAATTACTTATGTGCGGAGAGCCAAGATCAAACATGCATTAATTCAAAAACGTACAGAAATTAAACAAAAACAAAAACAAGTTTTTTAAATTTAAGTAAGGAGCGACCTTAAAACTTAAAACAAACAAACGAGGGGGGGGGAGTCCCTTTCATATACGGAGTGATTTCTGTTCGTTTTAAGTTTCAATTTCGCTCCTTACTTTCATTTAAAAAAACTTGTTTTGTTTTGTTTAATTTTATTAAAGAGCCTAACTTCACTTATTGAGTGTGTTCTGAATAATACACAAGTACCTTAGATTTTTCAAATAGCATAGTTGCTTCTGAAAAAATTGAACATAAATGTTCTGGCAATTTGAATTAGGAATAAAACACAGAGTTCACTACTGGTAAAATAATTATGAGCCAACTATTTACCGACCCCAGTGTAGGAATAGCCCTTATTTTACAAGCGTGATTAAATTTTTCAAATAGCATAATTGCTTCTGAAAAAAAATGAACACAAATGTTTTGGCAATTCGAATTTGGAATAAAACACAGAGTATAATGTGGTAAAATAATTATGAGCCAACTTTATACCGACCCCAGTGTAGGAATAGCCCAATACATAAAAATAAGTCAAATATAATCCTCATTTAGGGAGGAATTCATTGTAGTCACATCATAGAGTACCAACAAACACATTTTAGTGCTGACTTTTATTATCCAACGAAACATACAAGAATCTCTAGGAACAGATTCTTGAGAGCGATCATAATGATCGCTAATTTTTTATTTCTTAATTCTTGATTTCTTGATTTCTTAATTTCTTGAGAGCGATTAATTTCTGCTATAACCTGTGTGGTATTTTACCAGTTATTCGATGCAATCCGTCAATATAACAGTCAATAAAGTCGATTTATAGTCTAAGCAACCTTTCCTTCAAATTAAATTTTTTCTTTAAAATTTGTTGATTTTTTCGAAAGACAATATTTTCTACTTGTAATTCTTAACAAAATTATAGTCATACAGAAAACATTAGCAGAAAGCCTTTTGGTGTTTTGACTTTCCATTATGTGTCAGCCACCTAACGCTTGTCAACAATATGTTTTCTTTCTAAAAATCTGTGACAGCCATTTTCCCAGATCCAACTGAGCCTAGGTTACTAGATGTCAAAGAGAAGATTTTTTCTTTTGTTTTTAACCACATCTTGGGTTAGCAGTAGTCTCAAGATAAATAAGAGATGTGCAATCTTCGATGGACAGGTTAAGCAGAGATTCTTGTGAAGTGTGACAAGATATACTTTATGAAGTAATATTTAAAAAAAACTCTTTTAATGCTAACGATAAACAGGATTCTTAACGGTAATTCAATAGTATTGTTGTTATTTTAGTTTTGCTGTATTAAAATTGTTGAAATTAAAATAATACATCGGAATTTCACCGCTCCATCAGTATTGACCCTATTCTCAAAATGACAATAAATACATTGATTTCAAGTTAATATAAATTTGTATCCATGATTTTTTTTTTTCTTGTCTATCAATCCTTGTCCAAATGCAGTACTTTAATCTTTTGGATTTAGTGGATATTTGCTCTAGTAGTAATCATGAGACATGAATAATATTACTTAAATCAATAGCAATAAGTCAAGCAAGTCAAGATTCGCATAATAATTTAGTTTTGGAGAATCTTTTTGTTAAAGAATTGTATGTATGCTAATACAGTGATTGTCAAACCGTGAGATCCACATTCTTGCCTCACCTGCCACCGAAAAACTTATCGTTTTCCTAAATGTACTTGTAATTAATTCCAAGATTTGAAAAAAAATCAAATTATTAATTACAAGATTGTGTCTAGGTAATATTCTTTTGAGCAGGACCGGCTCAGTAACCACTCCCCTCATTACTCTCTCCCCCAATGCTCAATGCTAGTCACTCCTCCTTTACCCTCGATAATTTGGCTAATATAATATAGTATATGGTGGTTTAAATATAAAATTTAAAGGGTAGTTTAAACATAAAATTTAGCCAAACAGCTCGTGGTAATGAAATGTGAGTAAGGAGCGACTTAGCTCAATAGGAACCAAAAATCTTAAAAACAGAATTGTGATACCATTAAATACATCGAAAGAATTAAAAAAATATATAACATTCATTAAGTTTAGTTATACCCATTACAGGTTACGATCCGGAGAAAATTTGCCTTACTAATAGTGAGGCCCTTTCAGGTTTAATCCCAGTCCTGACACTTATTTTACACGCTTCTTTAAGACGCAAGTGCTTGTTACGTAATAGGGCCTGTTCACTTCAGAATTTCTTCGGTTGCTACGTTATAGGGTATTGTTTGCTTTTGGTTATTACGTAATAGGAATTTTTCGAGTCCTTTAGTCAAGCGGGGAAGTCCTATTTGTAAAAAACGGGTCTTGGTTCAATACTTACAGATGAAGATGACGCAATCTTACGGGAGTTATTTTGGTTGCGGTGGACCTTTATAACCCGGCAAAAGCAGATATTAAAGGTCCGCAACACGTGACATGTTATATCTAACGGTTCATTTACCTCACTATTGAAAAAGAGCTCAGTGTGTCAACATTAAGGATATTATTTTTTGGCATATTCTTTAGTATTGGATTTACTCTATTGGATATCGAACGAACTAGCAACGTTGAATTGAAACTTAGAGTGCCTAACGTAGCAGTAGAAATTACAAGGGGTTGCCGGCTAAGCCTGGAATGGGGCAAGATTTGAATATCATTAATATATGTCATATCATTAATGTCGATATGTCATATCATTAAGCAATTCAAGTCGGATATGTTTGCAGCAAAAGTGAATATAATGCATATATAACGGTTAAAAGACAGGTAAAATGCATTAGTGAAATATATCGAATACAACAACTTGAATCAGTCTATAAAAAAGAAGTGCATTTCTTATCAGCAAGAAAAATTCTTCATTTATATGGGTTTGTTTATTTTTGATTGTCGTGTAATATTAAATGTTTTCTAAGAGATGCAGGTACTTCTCATGTAATAGGACTTGTTAGAGTCCGTTAGTCAAGCGGGGAAGTCTCGGTTCTAAAAAAGTGATCATGGTCCGATATTTACAGATGAGGGTGACTTAATCGGGCGCGACTTGCCAGATCTGCTTCAGTATTGAAAAAGAGTTCACAATGCCAACATCAAGGATATTATTCTCTAATAATGGATGCTTTTACTTTATTGAATGTAGAAGGGGCTAGCAATTACAAAATGATGCCTAGAGTGCCTAATGCTGCAGTAAAAATTACAAGGAGTTGCCCGCTAACATTAGAATTGGAAGAGATATTTGCACGATATCATTAAGCAAATTCAAGTCGGAAGACAGTTATGCATTGCAGCAAAAGTGAATAAAATGCATATACAAAGCTTAAAAGACGGATTAAATGCATTAATTAAAGTTACTGAAGACAGTGATCTGAATCAATCCATAAAAAAGGAGTAAGTTTGTTACTAGCGAAAAAAAATTTTGTATGTCTATAATTGTTAGTGAGAGTATCGGGATTAGAAATGACTAGATTTGAGAAAACAAAAATCATACTGAATATATTGAATTCTGAGATATGTTTGATTCTAGATGATGATTTCCAAGAGTTATCACTTCGAAGGAAAACATTTTCTCAAAGAATGCTCAACGATATGATGAAAAGCGATTCTCTTTATTTTGACTATTGTATAAAACTCTTAAGTGGTGGTCTAGATACATTTAATCAATTTATTGATATATTAATTGAAACAAAACAAAATGATATTGTTGATTTACTTTTGAGCATTACCTAGAAATTCGTTTAAGACGACCATTTTGCAAGGCAACAGGGAAGAAGTCAAAAAATCTTGTCTAAACATGATTTGCGACGGCCCTCGATTGTTCCTCCTGCTGGAGGACATTAATTCTATTGATCTTAAGTCAGTTTCCTTTTCGTATTGAGAGAGTCTAAATTGAAAAAAAAATTGTACCGTACAATTTTCAAAGGACATCCCCTCGGATGTACTTGGTTTCCCGTTGTTAGATTTTTTAACAATCACTTGCAAATCTAAAAATTGGGCAGTCAAATCCGTGAATTAGTTTTCATTGGAATAAATTTGAAAACGTATATTTCCAGAGAGTGGTTGTTGCGGGTACAATTGTCCATAGTAAAATATTTTAAACTCACATCAAAATTTCTGCTTTGCAAAGACTTTGAGGTGACTGAAGAATGAGATTTTTTATGTGTTACATATGCCATTTCTAGGAAAAGAAATCCTTTTTCAATCGAACAATTTTTAATCTTGGTTTCTTTTTCTTCTTTTACAAGAGTCGTGTTTTACACTTCCGATATGAGTAACTGATGACCGATGAGGTGTTACTCGCCTTTTTGAGCCTTTTCCGCTTTGTCATGATTTCAAACACTCTCTGAGGGATCATGCACGAGACCTGAGGTTTTGTGAAATAATCATTTAATGTAGAGGGCACAAAATCTGCGGCAACTGCTGCAATATATCTATTAGCCAGGGGTAATGCAGAGCGAAACAACTTAGAAAACCAATTGAAAAGACCGTAACTGGAGATTGACAAACGGCCCCTGTAACAGTCCATTCCATGACCCAATTGTCGTTGTCTAAGAGTAGCAGCATGACAACCAATGTCAAGACAAAGAAAAATATTTTTATTAGCCATCTCGTTATTGAATTGGTTAAAAATGACATGTAATCAGAGCCAAACCTTTTGTTATTGCTAGAGGATTGCCCAATACACTTTTTTCCAAAAAAGTTCCAAATATGAAGAGTTGACTAGAATATGTTGAAGGTGCTTTATAATATAGAGGTAATGCGTTCGTGATGAGTTTTTCGTTCAAGAACACGCAGGAGGGAAGACATCGGTATTACCAACTCTTGATCTCTAGACAAATGATGAATAAAGAAATATTCAATTGTCTAATGAGAAGCAGGGTGGAGAGTCTGTAAAAATGACAGGTTCCTTGCGACTGGTGCTTCAAGGGCTTTAGCCTTCGAAAATTTTCCGTTCAAAACAAAAAGAATCTCTCAGGTTATTATTGAGATGAATCATGTCATTCCCGATGGGGGAGCTAATGTAGATCTTGTGAAGTTCCATTGAATAGTTAAATTGAGTGGCATCACTTTCACAAGCAGAGATTTTTCTATTGATTGAACGACACAAATCAGTTGTATTCCTTGTATTTTAGGGTGAGATGTGAATAAGTATTAGAGTTAAGAGATTTGATCTTTCTCTTCTTCCTCATCATACAATGGCAACCCCTTTGGTCTAGCTTTTATAGCATACTAGCTGTTGGGGTGGCGCCACCTCAACACCTAGTTGGTGGGGGTGCTTCGCCCCCCCCCAAGACCCCCGCGCGCGTAAGTCGTTACGCGCCATAGTAGTTACGCGCCATTGTAGTTGTGTCCCTGTGTCCCACCTGTGAATATAGATAAAAGAGGAAAGATTTCTCTTTTCGTTATAGATATCTATATGTTTTTAACTACGTAAAACTTGCGAATATACAACATTCTTCGATGTCCCATTGTCTGTGCATATAAATAGATTGTCAGGTTTACCGACTCTTGAACATGCGACATAAAATTGTCCATGGGAAAAACAATCCGTATTCAGATCTATACCTCATTATTCTAATGATTGCCCTTGAGCTTTGTTGATGTTGATTGCTAATCGAACATTCCCTGTGTCCCGGTCGTCATTTATATTCCCAGTATCCTGGTCGTCATTTGTTTCCAGTTGTCCCAGTCTGTAATTTCTCTTTGAGCGTCACGTTCGTAATTTATATTCCCTGTTTCCTGGTAGTCATTTGTGTCCCGGTGTTCCGGTCTGTAATTTATCTTTGAGTGTCCCGGTCGTCATTTATATCTCCCGGTCGTTATTTGTGTCCCAGTGTCCCAGTCTGTAATTTCTCTTTGAGTGTCCCGGTCGTCATTTATATTCCCTGTGTCCCGGCTTTTAGTTTTCTTTTTCTCCTTTATTTTCAGTTTTTTGCATTTTTTTAGTTTTTTTTTCTTTTTCAGTTTTTAGTTTTTTTTTTAGTTTTTTTATTAGTTTTTAGGGTTTTTTTCATTTTAGTTTTTTTGTAGTTTTTACCTTTTTTTAATTTTTTTTAGTTTTTTTTCTTTTTTAGTTTTTAGTTTTTTACCTTTTTTGTTTTCTTTTTTAGTTTTTTAGCTTCATAGTTTTTTTAGTATTTTGTTTTTAGTTATTTTTTGTAGTTTTTACCTTTTGTAGTTTTTTTCTTCTTTTGTATTAATGCTAAAGCCAAGGTTCAAACCTGGAGCCTCTCAGACCTAGAACCTGAAACATAACGCTTTACCAACTCAGCTACTTCGGCTAGAATACATTCGTTTTGAGCAGCTTCCTCGGGTGTTGCCATTGTAGGTTTTTCAGTCATTTTAGAATTAGAAATTTCTCTTTCAACGATCTTCTTCCAATTAAAAATTTGTCTTTGAACGATATTCTTAAATGCCTGTGTCCTAGTCGTCATTTATATTCCCTGTGTCCCGGTCGTCATTTGTGTCCCGGTATCCCAGTCTGTAATTTCTCTTTGAGTGTCCTGGTCGTCATTTATATTCCCTCTGTCCCGGTAGCCATTTGTGTCCCCGTCTGTAATTTCTCTTTGAGTGTTTCTTTTTTAGTTTTTTTTAGTTTTTTACCTTTTTTCTTTTTTCAGTTTTCTTTTTCTTCTTTATTTTTCAGCGTCACTATGAAATACATATCGCCGAACCTTTGTTTTTTTAACTAAAATCTAGTAGGCATTGATGACCTTATCCAAGTCAAAATCCCAAACCCAATCATCATCGCTATCATTTTCAGTTTTGATATGTTTTGACTCTCGCTGTCCAGGTGGATTTTCATCTAACTGCGCGGTTTTGCGTTCTTTAGCCGCAAGCCTGTTTTCTTGCTGTTCTTCTGATTCCTCGGCACGCTTTCTTTTCTTACTTTCTCTATCAGCCGCAGGTTTTTTGGCATAGACTCTGTGAGCAGCTTCCTCGGCTGTTGCCATTGTAGGATCTTCAGTCATTTTACAATTAAAAATTTTTCCGTCCACGATCTTCTTACAATTAAAAATTTGTCTTTGAACGATTTTCTTAAATACTTTTAATGACGTCATCGTCAGAACAAACATGACGACAACTAACTTCATGACGACATGATGACATGACGTCAGTCGACAGACCCACAGGCAAACAACTTATTTTTATATATATAGATGAACGATCTCTTGTCATGATATCATAAGTATTTTTAAGAATACAATCAACAAGAGTGACCTCGCACCTTCCCTTGAATTTGACGACGGGGAGAGTTTTTTCAAATAATATCTCGTTTTATTAAATTCATCATAGAGGGGGTAAACGACACTGGACATGAATCTCACATAAAAGTCATTAGGTCCTGTGAACATCTTCAGCGGTAATCCAAGAATCAAAATCAGAGTTCTATCCTAGCCAGCAAACAGGCAACTGTCTCTTGCCCTTGCGGGTTAGACCCTTTACTATCTTTTTAATCTGATAAATTCCATTGTTATTAACTTTTGTAATTGAAGCTCATAGAAACCACCAAGAATCTCTTCACCTTTCATATTACGTAGACGATACGTTACATTTTTAGTGTCTCTACCTTTTATATCTCTTAAAATTCAGTGAACTCAAAGCAATACCCCTTTTCAAAAATATTACTTTTTCGATTGATTCGAACGGTATTAGCAACATTAAAATTCTTCTTTTTCATCTGCCTTTCTTCATTGGAAAATTTTTTAAGAAAAAGGTCAATTTTATTTTTACTTTGCTGAACTTCGAGAGGAATATGAATGGACAAGGATCGATGAGGACGTTTATTATAAATCAACATGATTTATCAAAATCTTGAATAAAAGCAGCGGTATTTCTCAATGCACAAAATATCAAGATTAAAAGTCAAATTGTTCTTATCAAACGTTCAGCCAATGCCGTCATCGGACTTCATCGGACTTTAACTATGACAGAGTATTGTAAAATACTCTTCAATAAAACCTTTTTACATATGGATTAACTATTCACTTCCCCGATCTGTTTGAACTTTTCTTTATAAATCTTGTTCAAAAATAGATTTAAGAGTACTAGCAACTTCATACCCTCTCTTTGAACACAATGGAACGGCAGTTCAAAGCGATTTAAAAACACTGATTGCAAGAAAAATGGACTATTATGACACCTTTTATCTCATCTAGAGTCAAAAGATTTGCTTTTAATATGTACATTGGGAAAAAAGTTTTAGTTTTTCGATAATGACTACCATGAACTCAATGATTTCGATGAAGAACATAGCTGGGTTCATTCTTTATATACTCTGTTGTGAACTATATTTCAACTCCAGTGACTCTACCAGGTGTGGTGGGAGAACTTGAACCTCCCGCTTTGCCTATCTATATATATAAAAATCTATATACATAAAAATAAGTTTTTTGTTTGTGTGTCTGTCGACTGACGTCGGACACAGAAAATGTTCGATTAGCAATCACCATCAACAAAGCTCAAATGCAATCATTAGAATAATAAGGTATAGACCCCAATACGGATTGTTTTTCCCATGGACAATTATATATTGTATGTTCAAGAGTCGGTAAAACCTAACAATCTATTTATATGCACAGACAATGGGACAGCGAAGAATGTTGTATATTCGCAAGTTTTACGTAGTTAAAAACATATATATGTCTATCTATATTCACAGGTGGGACACAGGGACACAAGTACAATGGCGCGTAACGACTTACGCGCAAGGGGGGCTTGGGGGGCGCGAAGCGCCCCCACCAACTAGCTGTTGGGGTGGCGAGAAGCGCCACCCCAACAGCTAGTATTTTCACAAAAATATTTCAGAACATGGGCTATATGGAACGTAAAAGTGTTTTGATGCTTCTGCTACCATTCTGAATAATAGGTGATGTACTGGTATTGAAACGCTTTCGTCTGATAAATTTTAAATCTTCATCACCAATTGGCATGCTAGTATTTTCCGAAAATGATTTAAAAACATCTTTTTCTATTCGATTATATTCCCCTAATTGTTTTCAAACGTGGTTATTCCCAGTAAGACTTTTTGGAAAGTTTGACAACATTAAAAATTTATACAAAGGACAATCAAATGATTCAAGTCTCTTACGGCTTACAATTAAATCTGATACCAAATAAAATAAATTTTAACTCTTATCGTAGATTATAACTTCACCCTTTTTGTTATCAATCCGTGCATGTTCATTTTCAGCGATATAGATCAAGAGTTTTTTACTTTGCTCATGATACGACTGAGGCATTAGGTCTACAACGCTTGGTAGAGCTTTAGATAAATCTTCTTCCTTTTTCATTGGTGGCAGAGTTGTTGAACATTTAGAATTTTGAGGTTAATCAATCACATTTACTTTGAGCAGTATTATCGAGTAGGAATTATACTTGTCGACACGTCGAAGGGCATTTGAATTAAAATTAATTTTTCATCGTCGGCAATTGTCTCATTGTTAATAAATTTATCAAAAAAATCTTCAAAGTGCTCTTTTGGTGAAAGAGCGATTTCTGTTGGCATTAATTTGTAGGGTTTAGTCATCTAGAGAATAGTTTTTACAAGTCCCGAGATTGTTGGCAATAACAATGAAAAGAAACTACCATCCGCTTTAGAAAGCCGTTTTTTTAATCTTTTCCTTTCCTTTTTGCAAGCTAGGGCACGTACAAGTGAACAATGTTGCTGTGTCTGTTACTTAATTACTTCTGGTTGTTGAACATTGCCTTCAGTTAAATTAAACAAAATTCAATTAGGAGTTTGATGAACTCATTTTCAAGGCAATGTTTTAGTTTAGGTTTCCTAAGCCGTGGTTGTTAATTATCTAGGATGGAATATAAGCGTCTGTTTTCTTGTAGTTTCTTCTGTGTCATCATGCCGACTGATGACTCTTTACTGTTCAAAGGTCGACATACAGTAATTTCATTGTCAAAAATGTCCTTGACTACTCGTAAATCCTTGGGTGTATTTTGATTGAGATCCAATAAAATGTAACCAAAGGGTTTATTAGTAGCTTGATTGTATGCCGAGAGTAAAAATTTCGGTTTACTGGGATATACTGGCTTGTGTAAAGTTATAAATGAACTTGAATCACGAACAACCCTGAACATGATATAGTAAGTGCAATACAATGCAAGCGTTCTGTTGGGTTTGCTCTGTGCTTAACCATAGGGTTTATTAGTAGCTTTATTGTGTGCCAAGAGCAAAAGTTTCGGTTAACTGGGATATATTTTCTTCTTTAAAGTTATAAGTGAATTTGAATCACGAAAAACCCTGTAGATGTAGTAAGTTCAATTCAAAGCAAGTGTTCTCATGTATTTACTCTGATGCAAGGGATTGTGGAGAAAAATGACTAGGGAATTATCTTATGATGAGTCCTGACCATGAATAACTGTAACATCTCCAGAGAACTATCTTCAATAGATTTAGATTAATCATCAATAATCAACCATGAGTTTGGTTTAATGATATTAAACACGTCAAGTCCCTGTGTGAACTTTATATCTGACGCAATAATCTTTATTATCTCATAGGGCTCTTGACACGCACCATAGTATTAATACGTATTTTTCTGAGCACAACTTTAAATTATTTTCGTTAAAAGCGTTGTATTTTCAGACACTGAAGGTCCGCAAAGAAATGAAGTGTTGTTTTGTCAGACACTAAAGGTCCACATAAAGTGTTGTTTTGTCAGACACTGAAGGTCCGCATAGAAATGATCTGAATGTAGTTTTAAGTTGTTACATATTGCTCCTCTTGCTGTCAAAATAGAACTAACCTAACCTCAATATGTTAAATAAATGTCAAAAAGACAAAAAACTAAATTTTAAAACATATTTACATAAGCACTGAAACATATTTAAATAGGCCGTTGAAAAAAATTGGACATTGAAAGCATTTGGCTGAGTAGGTTAGCCGGAAGACGTGGTGGCAGTCCATCAGCCCAGGGTGTGGGGGTGAAAAAAAGTATTATGTTAAGCAATTTTAAACCACAACGATTCCGCCTTGCTCCAAAAAATAACTAAAAACATGTAAAAACACTACTTATAAAAACACTGGAAAACAAGCAGCTGAGCTTGAGACTTTGGGATGGAGATTGAGAAAAACTGTAGGATAAAAAAGAGACCCTCCTCCCACCAGCTTTAGTGCTTTTCCAGACCGAGACGATGTCTGTACTCTACATATACATCTCAATCTGAAGTTTGGTAATGACCATGTTGTAGTAATTTCACACCATCCACACACACATTGACTATGTCCGATATAGCTGACATGGCATTTTCTCAACTCTTTCAATTTTAATTTTAAAGAACTTCAATTTTAAAGAACGAATAGCCATGACCTTCTCTCTAGGAAATAAATTTCTCTCTTCATAGTTCCTATAAACACTTTAGTCAAAATTTTTCCTTTACATAGAGTAAAGGCATCGCTTTGTAGATTGTTTTGATAACTTCACTGTGCGTTAGCACACAGTACACCTTCGGACTTTTGAGCACACCATGGGATATCAAGTCCCACTCCGTCTTGGATTTCTTAAAAATAATACCTCATTTTCGCCCTGGAGCTTCGCTAATTCCGAATAAATGGACTCATTTCAGTTGGTGTAATCAATTAGAAAGCTAATGTGCTCACCATATTCTGAATCATCTAATAAATTTTTAGTTCTAATTTTTAACAATAACGAATCTCTATCCCCGCAATAAACTCGAACTGCCCCCCCCCCCGTTGTAGCTTACACACATTGTAACAAAATTCCTACTTGATTTTTAAAAAGATCAATCTACCCATGCGCCACTTACAACTCCACCTTTCTGCAAACGTGCCAACGCTGGTATTATAAATTTCAAATCAGAGTTGCAATTGTGCATGGAAACCGGTAGAAAGTATTGTTGCCTAACATTTACATTACAAGTTTTATGCACGACCGCCTGAAAGATACTCCTTTAAAATAGAATAAAATTACTTAAGTGATCATGGTCACGGACTGCCAAATCCCCACGACCCTCAAAAAAAATTTTCTTGCAAATTTGACACAAATCCTTATTTTATAATTGCCAATTCGTCTTCTGGTAATACATTTATTGGATAACTATATTACTCAAACTTGAAATTGACTTATTTGCTCTTTTAACAAAATGAAACCGTAGCTGCACCTATACAATCTTCCCCATCCGATGTCTCGAATATTTCTACCAATTGCATGGTATTACTCTAGTCTCTTTGTGCATGCCCATAAGAGACTGCAATGGCTTCGTATTCCTTATAACGATTCGAGTTTAATGGATGACATACATTCATAATTTTAGTTTCAAACAGTTCGTGGTAACGAACTGTAGTAAGGAGCGACCCGGCTCAATAGTAAACGAAACTCTTAAAAACGGAATTTTGATGCTAAAAGATACATCAAAAGAATGGAATTTTGATGCTGATTTTAAATATTTAAGTTTCATCAAATTTAGTCTTTGTCATAAAAAGTTATGAGCCTGAGAAAAATTGTCTTATTTCGGAAAATAGGGGGAAACAACTCCTAAAAGTCATAGAATCTTCACGATTACATCATCGTATTCAGCGTATCAGAGAACATTATAGCAAAAATTTCAAGCTCCTATCTACACAAATGTGGAATTTCGTATTTTTTGCCAGAAGACAGATCACGGGTGCGTGTTTATTTGTTGTTTTTTTTTCCCAGGGGTCATCGCATCGACCACGTGGTCCTAGAATATCGCAAGAGGGCTCATTCTAACGGATAAGAAAACTTCAAGTGCCCTTTTTAAGTGACCAAAAAATTGGAGGGCACCTAGGCCCCCTCCTACGCTCATTTTTTTCCCAAAATCAATGGATCAAAATTTTGAGATAGCCATTTTGTTCCGCATAGTGGAAAACCATAATAACTATGTATTTGGGGATGACATACTCCCCCACATTCCCTGGGGGAGGGGCTGCAAGTTACAAACTTTGACCAGTGTTTACATACAGTAATGGTTATTGGGAAATGTACAGAAGTTTGAGGGGAGGGGGCTATGTGTGAAATCGAAATGTTTAATGAAGTAGAATTGTGAGAAAGATTCGAACTTTAACGTAGAGAACAGGGCGTTGAGAAGGGAGTAGCCTCTTTCATACACGGAGTAATTTCTGTTCGTTTTAAGTTTTAATGTGGCTCCTTCTTTCAGTTAAAAAAAAAACTAATTTTTTTCATTTAATCGCTGTCTAAAGCCAGCTTTACGCTTTGCAAGGAGAAATTTATTGAAGTTTTTGAAGCACAGGTTTGCATTGTCAACCAAAACTGTCTCCATGGACTGTTACCCATTTAATGTCGTTCATATGACGTTTCAATTTATCTGTGTATAAAATCTAGACAGACGCATCGGAAAATATTTAAGTGAAGTGTAATCTTTCCCTTGACCACAATTCAACTAATGTTGACCCATTCATAAATTCAACCCAACTAATGTCGGGAATAGAAAGGAAATGTCCGATTGCATCAGGTTCACTGGCAGCTTCGTAGAAAAGTCATACCCAGTGTCTCACCATTCAATGGATGGAGCACATACTGAATATATTATCCCCTTTTATAATTAATTTCCTCATCTTCATACTTTATATCACAATGTAAAACTGAAACCCTAATCTTTAAATGATCATTAGCTCTCTCAAAAATGTCTATTCCCTTAAGTGTTACATTATATTGCCCCTTTAAACAGTTAAAATCTACTTTAGGAAACTCTTCCCATCCCCATTAACTGCCAAATTATCCGAATTTGTCTTAGTGGCATCTATTACCACGGAACTACGCCCTACGACAAGGACTGAACACTTAAAACACTCTAAGTCCCGTATCGAAACGAAATTGTTTTACACCTTTGCAACCCTCTAAATCAGTATTATTTTTTTCTAAAATTCCTCTTCCCCCTCCCACCTATTAAAACAAATTATTTTTTTAATTTACAGACATTTACATCTAAACTTTCTATATAAAAAAAAATATTGACCTGCTCCTATTTTAATTATGATTCTCCGACCTATTAAAATGCTACCCAGCGACTCTAAAAAAACAGCCTCAAAGTTGTAAAAGTCCAGGTGAAGCGTCCGCTTCTCAATTTGCAGGTAATACGAGTACACCTCACCTGTCTTTTCTTTTAAAAATATTTGATTGACGGATGCTTTAACACTGTTCCCTTCAGCCCCTCTCGAATATGTCTTTCAAGAAGGGCCCAAAGCTTTATTACAAAGGAGTGTACAATTTCAATTGGATCCATGTAAATACTACCACTTGTAAGAGTATAAAATGAGTCTCCAAACTCAGCCCTAAACACATAAACACTGCTTAAAGCAGAATCAGCTAAATTTAAATCAGTTAAAAGAGCGGGTGAGCCAGCACCATTTTATCCTGCCCCACCCCCCATTATTATTACCGTGGGGGGGGGGGTCACCTATTCTTTTAGTACCCTTTCGATCTCGATCTATATATATAAAAATAAGTTGTCTGTCTGTGTGTCTGTCTGTCAGGTGACGTCATGTTTCTGTGTCGACTGACGTCATGAAGTTAGTTGTCGTCATTTTTGCTATGACGGTGACGTCATTAAAGATATTTAAGACATATATGTTCACGTAGAAATCTATTAATGTTTAAGTTTAAAATGACTGATGAACTTACAATGGCAAAAGCCGATAAAGATGCTCAAAGAGTCTATGCCAAAAAACTTGCTGCTGACAGAGAAAGTCAGAAAAGAAAGCGTGCCGAGGAATCAAAAGAACAGCAAGGAAACAGGCTTGAGGCTAAAGAACGCAAAACCGCGCAGTTAGATGAAGATCCACCTGGACAGCGAGAGTCAAAACATATCAAAACTGAAAATGATAGCGATGATGATTGGGTTTGGGATTTTGACTTGGATAAGGTCATCAATGCCTACCAGATTTTAGTTAAAAAAACAAAGGTTCGGCGATATGTATTTCATAGTGAAGCTGAAAAATAAAGAAGAAAAAGAAAACTGAAAAAAGAAAAAATGTAAAAAACTAAAAAATACTAAAAAAAAAAAACACTCAAAGAGAAATTACAGACCGGGACACAAATGACGACCGGGACAGAGGGAATATAAATAACGACCGGGACACTCAAAGAGAAATTGCAGACTGGGATACTACTACTACTACTACTAATAACTCACTGCAGCACCAAGCCGCCTGAGGCCAACACAGCTACGCACGCTCCTCCTCCAACCTAATCTATTTAAAGCCTCCCTCTTTACACCCTCCCAGGAAGTTCCCATTTCCTTTAAATCCTTATTTATGACATCCTCCCAACCCAGACAAGGACGACCTGCTTTCCGTGTAGCCCCAGACGGTTGGCCAAAAAGGACAATCTTCGGTAATCTGTCATCCTTCATCCGTAGAACGTGGCCTAGCCATCTCAACCTTTCTTTCATTATAGCCCCAGAAAGCGGGATTGAACCACACTTTTCGTACAACCTACTGTTTGAAATACGGTCAGTCAGCCGGGTACCCAGAACAATCCGTAGGCAATTTCTCTGGAAAACATCTAGTAAATTTTCATCTGCTTTTCGGAGTGTCCATGCTTCAGAGCCATATTTGACCACTGTCATCACTGTAGCTTCCAATATTCTAATCTTGGTTTGTAGGCTTATCTTTCTATTCTTCCAAACTTTTTTTAACTGTGAAAAAACACCCTGAGCTTTAGCTATTCTACTTTTAACATCTTCACTGCTCCCACCATCTTTACTAATAATACTACCAAGGTAACTGAAGCTCCCAACCTGATCAATCTTTTCGTTACCTAAGGTCACCTGTTCATCTTCACTTATTCCTAACCTTAGTGACTTAGTCTTCTTAACATTAATTTTCAAGCCTATTTTAGCACCCTGAACTCGTAAAACCTCTAAAAATTCATTCATTTTGCTCACACTTTCATCTAATATGCTTAAATCATCAGCATAATCTAAGTCCAGGAGCGTTCTTCCTCCCCATTTGATTTCATAGTGAAGCTGAAAAATAAAGAAGAAAAAGAAAACTGAAAAAAGAAGAAATGTAAAAAACTAAAAAATACTAAAAAGAAAAAACACTCAAAGAGAAATTACAGACCGGGACACAAATGACGACCGGGACAGAGGGAATATAAATAACGACCGGGACACTCAAAGAGAAATTACAGACTGGGATACCGGGACACAAATGACGATCGGGACACAGGGAATATAAATGACGACCAGGACACAGGTATTTAAGAATATCGTTCAAAGACAAATTTTAATTGTAAGAAGACCGTTGAAAGAGAAATTTCTAATTGTAAAATGACTGAAGAACCTACAATGGCAACACCCGAGGAAGCTGCTCAAAACGAATGTATTCAAGCCGAAGTAGCTGAGTTGGTGAAGCGTTATGTTTCAGGTTCTAGGTCCGAGAGGCTCCAGGTTTGAACCTTGGCTTTACGACGTTAACAAATGACTATCGCATCGACATTTTGACTGACGAATTCAGACGGTTTGAACTGGATTTATTAGGAGTTTCAGAAACTCATATCCCAGGGGTAGGAAGCATGAAATTAGGTGACATAGAATTTGTTTACTCAAGAAGGAAGGATGGGGTACATAGACAGGGAGTAGGGCTCATGATGAATAAGGAAGCTGCTAAGTCTTGTTTAGGCTGGGAAGGTATTAATAATAGAATACTAATTGCTCATTTTATGACTAAAAAGTTTAGGGTATCAGTTATAGTAGTATATGCCCCCATTGAACCAACTGATGGAGATACTAGTGACTCAGATGAATTTTACTTACAGTTACAGGAGCAAATAGACAGGGTACCAGGTAGAAATATGGTGTTTTTGCTAGGAGATTTTAATGCCCAGGTTGGTAGAAATAGGGATAGATGGTATCCTAGCCTAGGTAATTTTGGTGTAGGAAAAGAAAACAGTAATGGCTATAGGCTTTTGCAATTTTGTAGGTATAACAACCTAGTTATAACCAATACGGTGTTTGGTCACAAAATGGCCCATAAGTTGACATGGTATTCACGTGATGGTAAGACAGCAAACCTTATTGATTATGTTATTGTAAACAGAAGACTAGCAGGATCAATACAAGATACTAGGGTGTATAGGAGTGCCGTTATTGATGTTAAAAGTAAAGATCACCATCTAGTAGTGTCTAAGGTTAATTTAAAGCTGAAATTTCGGAAGAGTAACTCCCTCCCGGGAAGTTATGATGTTGGTAGACTTCAGGATGAAAATTTGAGAAAAAAATTCCAGGAACAGTTGAGTACTAAACTTGGGGGTTTAAAATTTGACAATGTGGAAGATGGATGGTAATTTCAGAAAAACAATTTGTGAAGTTGCTGATGGTGTCCTAGGGAAGAGTGCTAAGACAGCAACTAGGAATATTAGTGAAAAAGCTTTAGGTTTAATAGAGAGTAGAAGGGGTTTGTATAAGAATTATCTGAGCGATAGGTCGTATGAAAACAAAAGGAATGTAAAGAAAGTGGAGAAAGCATTAAAATATGAACTAAGGAGATGTGAAATGGAGGCGATGGATAAAATTGCTGAGGATCTGGAAGATGCGGCTAGACGGCATAATAGTAAAATATTATACTGGCATGTTAATAAATTGAAAGGGAGTAGCCGATCCGGACTAGTCCCAGTTAAAGATAGAAATGGGGTCACAATTAGTGATAAGGAAAAAGTTAAAGAAAGATGGGTGGAACATTTTGAGAATGTGCTAAACCGAGATACAGTTGCAGGAAAAGATATAGATGAAAATGAAAAAGTTTGTGATACCTTGGATGTGAAGGAAGATTTGTTTAGTGAGGAAGAATTAGCGACAGTACTAGAAGGATTAAAAAATAATAAGGCCCCAGGTGCTGATAGTATGATTAATGAGTTCCTTAAATATGGTGGCTCTGAGGTTAGGAATAAGCTACTGAAGATTATGAACATGATTTTTGAAAAAGGGGAAGTACCCAATGATTTTAGGAAAACCTTAATTAAACCACTGTATAAGAAAGGTGACAAGAGTGAATGTCGGAATTATCGAGGCATTAGTCTGGTCTCTGTAGGTAGCAAATTACTGAGTAATATGATACTTTTTAGACTGAGACATGCTGTAGACAAAGTTTTAAGGGAAGAACAATGCGGTTTTAGAAAAGGTAGAGGATGTGTCTACCATGTTTTCACTCTTAGGTTAATAATTGAGAAGTCCCTTCGTTGTCAAACACCTTTGGTCCTTAGTTTTATCGATTATGAGCAAGCTTTCGATTCTGTTGATAGAACAGCGTTAACAAAGGTCTTATCGTTATATGGTATACCAGAAAAATACATTAAAGTGATTTGCGCTATGTACGAGAATAATACTGCTGCGGTTAAGGTAGGAAATGAGGTTAGCAACTGGTTTTGTATTAAATCAGGAGTTAAGCAGGGTTGTGTTCTATCCCCCTTTATATGGATCATTTTGATGGACTTCGTCTTAAGGAGCACAGGAAAGGCAATTGGAGACCATGGAATCAAATGGGGAGAAAGAACGCTCCTGGACTTAGATTATGCTGATGATTTAAGCATATTAGATGAAAGTGTGAGCAAAATGAATGAATTTTTAGAGGTTTTACGAGTTCAGGGTGCTAAAATAGGCTTGAAAATTAATGTTAAGAAGACTAAGTCACTAAGGTTAGGAATAAGTGAAGATGAACAGGTGACCTTAGGTAACGAAAAGATTGATTAGGTTGGGAGCTTCAGTTACCTTGGTAGTATTATTAGTAAAGATGGTGGGAGCAGTGAAGATGTTAAAAGTAGAATAGCTAAAGCTCAGGGTGTTTTTTCACAGTTAAAAAAAGTTTGGAAGAATAGAAAGATAAGCCTACAAACCAAGATTAGAATATTGGAAGCTACAGTGATGACAGTGGTCAAATATGGCTCTGAAGCATGGACACTCCGAAAAGCAGATGAAAATTTACTAGATGTTTTCCAGAGAAATTGCCTACGGATTGTTCTGGGTACCCGGCTGACTGACCGTATTTCAAACAGTAGGTTGTACGAAAAGTGTGGTTCAATCCCGCTTTCTGGGGCTATAATGAAAGAAAGGTTGAGATGGCTAGGCCACGTTCTACGGATGAAGGATGACAGATTACCGAAGATTGTCCTTTTTGGCCAACCGTCTGGGGCTACACGGAAAGCAGGTCGTCCTTGTCTGGGTTGGGAGGATGTCATAAATAAGGATTTAAAGGAAATGGGAACTTCCTGGGAGGGTGTAAAGAGGGAGGCTTTAAATAGATTAGGTTGGAGGAGGAGCGTGCGTAGCTGTGTTGGCCTCAGGCGGCTTGGTGCTGCAGTGAGTTATTAGTAGTAGTAGTAGTAGTAGTAGTAGTGATGAATTCTCACCCCAAATCTAAAATCCCCTTACACTCACTTTCCACTGGGGTCTTGCATGGATTGTCATGAAACGCTGATGGCGGCAACAATATATTCTCGTTAGTCTGGGTATGTAAGCCTAAAAGACAAGAGCTTATTAGCCCATTGAAATACTTCTGATTTTGTCCTGAAAAGGATTTCTACTAGGCAAAAAAGAATACCAATATTAGTCCGTAGATTTTTGAGGGGGCGCTTGCTTATACTTAAGAGTGACTGTTCAGAGCTAAAAGGACCTCACTACAACTTAAAGGTATAATGATCAGAAAGTATACCATAAATGGCTAAAGCGGCCGTTCGGGTGTACAGACCCCCACAATACCAGTTAAGAATTTGAAAGCCGGAAATTACCCTATAAATGAGGGTAAGTTAAAAGCCAGGAATCACCCTACTAATGAAGGTAAGTTGCCTCCTCTTTACGCTTTAGTTATTATTAAGTACCAAAAAGTCTTAAAGTACTTACAGAGGGGGAGGTTGTTTCCATTGTCGGGGCTGGCTCCAATCTTCTTCCAGAGAAATCGATCAGCCAACCCTTGAGCCTGTTATTTAAAGTGCGGCCTGAAAAAAAGAATGACAATTGGTATTTCCTCGAAACACTTATGATAGTAGCTTGAAAGGGACCATATTATCACCCTGAAAAAATAATATAAATTAAGCAGAAGAAGAATATTAATCTAAGGATAAGGGTCCTCAAATCTCCCTTCTTGGAGGCAGGGTTGCCTTTTAGCAGTAAATCCCTACTAAAATATTTTTCGTATAGATAGATTTTCATGAAAAATATCAATCGTTCAAGTTACCCCCTAGAACGCAAGATATTAAAAAACACCTTATTTCCCCTTTATCAATATCCTCTTTGGGGGATAAAGGGGCTTCTCAACGCCCCTCGGAAAACTATCAAGAGGGGCCACTTTTATTAACCTGAAAAGAAACCTATATCTAGGACAGGGCAATACCCCCGAACCCCCTCCCATGGGACACAAATATGCCCCCTGACATCTTAGTTGTTTTCTTATGACGAACAAAATGCGTCTTTACCGCTACTAAATATCTATGAGTTTACTTACACTAGGAGCGGCAACTGCTGGGAGGGAGGTAAATGGGAGCATTCTCGCTTTCTTATGGGGGGCACAGGTCTTGAAGACCCGGTATTTTGGTAGGAGCTCAGAAGGGCTCGAATCTTCACATTGCTTGGAAGCTGATGGGACCGTCTCCAGGCTTTGCAGACCGATGTTTGTTGCATTACATTTCGTCACCCTTTTTGGGGGACAGAGCATTGGTCCGGATTTTCCTTAAAAAGTAGTAAAATTTAGTTTTTCTATGAAGCGAAAAAATACCCCTTATTTAGTCATTTATGGAAATTAGTTTTCATAAAAAGGATGTATAAGGTAAAAATACATGGAAACATGTGAGCATTTAGCAATCATGGAATTTCGCTTTCAGAAATAATTACATTACCCCCCCCCCTTTACCCACATCACCACCACCGGGGCTCACACGTAGGGGAAAATACCGCAATGATAAGGGACTATGGGGGCAAACATTAGCAAATGATGTTTAACCCGGGTTTAGCGAACGAAATTTAAAGTTTAACAGGAATTAAAGGCACCTCCACTTGAACTTTAGTAAGGGGGTACACCAAAATGGAATAGTTGACAGAAAAAATTCAATTAGCAAATATCGCAGACCGCAAATATTTTCTTTCCGTTTGTTTCTTTCTATAATATAGCAGAGGATATCTATTCTTCCCACTTATTTCAAGCTTGAGGTTTTAGTAGCTATCGCAGAGCTGCCAATGTCCCAAGCATATCATCAGAATTCTTTTGATGAAATAAAATTTTTAGTTTTCGAAATAATTTGAGCCTTAAAAATTCTAAATCCTTAGTATTCGCAAAATTCCTCTTTATTGCTCTCTCAAAGTAATTTCAGGTTAAGTGCCTTCCCCCTCCCCACTGCACCAAGGTAAGGAAGCAGTGTCAGCTCGCAATAATACATGGGCACGAAATCTATTTTTTAACATATAGGGGGAAAAGATTTGCTGTTTCACTGTATTTTCAATGGAAATACAAAAAGCCCTTCCTCTATAAAAATAGTTTCCAAAATTATTGATTTGGTTTAAATATTTGATATCCATTAGTGTTCATTAATGCATAGATAAATATTTATGCTTGTAACAAAATTTTCCAAGCGAAAATAATACTTTTTTCCCTTGAATATTTACTCCTTTTTCATGATTCACTAATGGTTAATAAATTATACTGAATTTATGCACCCTCCTTTCCCGAATAAACGTTGATTAGTTAAAATGGAAGTAGTAAGAATTTGAATATGAAAAAATAGGTCACCCACCTCAAAAATCAAAGATTTGTGTAAAAATAACATGGTTTCTTACCTCATTTTTTTCAGGGATTCAACTAAAGACATCTAATTTGCAGACAGACTCTATGTTAAAAACGAACCTTTACGTCCAATTATTTAAACATATGCCAGATGATAACTGCTCACGGTAAATAAGGCCTAAACTGAAATACACCCTAAGCACGAGGGATAATAATAGTCTTGGATTTAACATATCTTTTGGGTTATCAATAAAGTACTTTTTGAATAGGGAATAGAATTTAGAGTAAACCTTTATGAATAGCGACGAAGACCACACTGCCTTTCCATCATAAACACCTAGCACAAGAAGAAGAATAGGGAATTTGTCAAGACAGTGGAAAACAAATTAGAATGAATATTACCTCCCCATGCCCAAGGGCCATCCTCAGCAATACAAAAATAAATAAGAAGAAACAACTTACAACAGGATAAAATCAATAAAACTGAAATGATTTTTTTTTTCAAAACAGTCCCAGCATCCTTACCTCAGCGAAGTTCAACCAGGATTGATAAACCAAATGTGAAGAAACTAGGCAATTCATTGAAATGAAAGAAAATATCTTAAAAACACGTTTTTAATGCCAACCTTGATTTTTTGGCTGCTGATCTCATATTCGAAGAAGCCCAAAAAATTTTATGTAAAAAGATTATTTTAATCAATTTGTGAATTAAGATGCCTCTGTATAAAACGATGTCAAAAGGATAGGATAATATGGCTTCAGATTTGTAGAAGATTTAAAGTTACTGAGACTTTTCAGTTGTATTAAAGGTGTTAGTCTTTTTTCACCTAATTTCTATTAGTAAAACAATTTTGACAATTTTATTGCACGCAAGTACCATATACCAAGCACTTGGACAAGATACAAAAATTTTAATTAGCATTTCAACAATTAAATTACATCTCAACATTTTGATTCTTAAGCAAAAAAAACCTGGAAATACAATTAACAAACATTAAGCAATTTTAGCAAAGAATAAGAATATATGAGTGCTTTAAATTAATTATACTAAATATAAAACAAATCACCTCTGCACATTAAATCTTAAGAATAGTATTCCATAATAGCCGCTTCTTTTGCGTATCCTGCAATTATCTTTCACCTTTGTCCGGCAATATGGTTATCAAAGCTATAATTTCCAATTAATTTAATCCATTTATAATTTTAAAGTGGTACATTATTTTGTAACTACCATCCAATATCTTTTTGGTTCTTTTCGAGTGAATATTGTTGCTTTACGCCTGACCATAGCAGAAACAGTGTTTCCATTCTAGGGATTTTCCCCTAAAATTTGAATTTTTCAAGTCTTTTAGGGGCGAACTTTTTCATTTAGGAATATGGAGATTTTTAAAAGTCTTCTGAATTTTTTAAGGAGTTTCTAGGGCTTTGGCTCGAGGAAATCCTCTTCCAACCCTAGATCTAGAGATCAACAAAAGGGGGTCCGAAGTTCTGTTTTTAATAATCATTAGAATAATCAGTTAAGATAAACCTGGTAAAGGTGCAGAATAGGGAACCACTGCAGTCGAAGGTAGGAAGTTACTGCTCAATTAAACAATGGCTTGAAGAAGGACTATGTTAAGTCGACAAATTCAGATCAACTTGATGTGAACGACAGAATATTTACCTTCCCCTCCAAAGTATTTATTTGGGTGCAAATTGGCAGGACTCTCTCTTGACAGTAAAATCAGATCCTGATGTGCCCCATGATGCAGTTAAAAAGATCATCCGCGCAGTACAATCGTTTTACATTGAAGCTGAACATCAATCAATCAATCAATCAATCAATCAATTTATTAATACTAAAGAAAACTATTACAAAAGTAAATCAGTTAATAGGCCCAAGAAGCTATGCTTGTAATGGGCCACAGAGAACAAAAATAAAACACTTATAAAATATATACAAAAAAAAAATAAATAAAAAAAAAAAATTTTTAAAGAAGAGAAAGGACATACAAATTGGGATAGAATTAAAAGAGAGACAAAAATTATTTAACTGGAAAGACCCGACGAAATAATGCCTTTGCAGAAAGAAAAAGAGGGACATCCAAAGGGATGGAGCTCCATAATAGAATTGACCGATATACAGGAGACCTCTGAGCTGCTGTAGAGGATCGTTTTGGTAAAATAAATCGTTGAGAAGAATTACGCAAAGAAGAAAAGTACCTACCTGAGCCTGTCCTTGAGAAAAACTGCTGCAGGGTCGGTGGAAGAGTACCTAGAAAAGCAGAATGCGCTAAATAAAGAGTACTTTTACCTATAATATGATCCAGCGGAGCTATTCCAGTATCATTATAAAGATCAGAGGAAGGGTAAAGCCGAGGGAGAAGAAAAGTAGCCTTCACTGCCCTATTTTGGGCTCTTTTAAGTGAGCAGAGAAGAGATTTATTAGTATTGCCCCAGACAGAGCAGCAATAAGAAAGGTAAGGATGAATAAAAGCATGATAAAGAGAAACCATAATATCAGGAGGAAGAAATGAATTAATCCGGTGCAACATTGAAGACTGGCGGAGGATTAAGGAACGGGTGTGAGTTATATGCGGTTTAAAAGAAAGAAAACAGTCAACATACACGCCAAGAAGTTTCACCATAGTAGCTTGTGGTATAATATCATTCCCAAAAGTCAGGGTGATTGGCTCACGTACGTCTCTCATGTGGTAAGGGGTCCTAAAGTTGACAATGGCACTCTTTCGGCTGTTAAGAGCCATACCATTTGACCAGCACCAATCCCTTACTTTATCAAGAAGACCTTGAGCTATAGAAGTGGCAGATGTCAGGTCCACTGCAGCAATAAAAAAATTACTGTCATCAGCAAAAAGAACAGGGTGAACATGTGGATGAAGACCTTCAACAAGATCATTAATGTAGATTAAAAACAAAAGTGGTCCAAGCACAGAGCCTTGTGGGACACCTTTCAATACAGGCAAAGTAGTGGAAGAAGTACGGTTAACCAAAACACACTGAGATCTATCTGAGAAGTAGGACCTAAACCAATCTAGTGGGACTCCATGCACACCAAATAAGGATAGTTTAGACAGAAGAACATTGTGGTCAACCATATAAAAGGCCTTTGAAAAGTCAAGAAATAGACCCAAAACACACAAGCCCTTGTCCAGATTAACACGTACAAACATCATATCCAGTTCTTTTCAGTGGTTGCATTTACAAAGATGCAGAAATGATTGATACTGTATCAGCTCAGTCACTACCACCTACCTACCCTACCATCCACCTATCAACTAGTTCTCTCTAACTCTTTGTCGGAAAACATGGGAAAGTAACAAGGGATGCAAATAAAATTGAATAGGAATGGAGAAAACAATGTCTCATCAATTTCGAAAATACTGAAAATGTAGTTGCGGCTAGTGGCGAATCCAGGGGGCTGGGGGGCAGATATATTTTCTGGTGCCCTCTTTCACTATTTTTTTCCTTTTTCACTCTATTTTAGAACACATTTTTCAATTTGGTCAATTATTGGCACCTTTGTCACATCCCCCCCCCAAGGTTTTGATCACTGGCACCCTTGTCACATTGGTCCCTGCCCCCCAGGATTTAGCTCTAGATCTGCTCCTGGGTATAGTTACCTACAGGCATTTGCTTTTTTTTTAAAACAAAATCTTCTGGAACCGGGCTATACACATCTTTAAGTTATGCAGTAATATTTGTGCTTTCTCTTCCTCTCTCCAAAGTTGTCGTCAAGAGGTTTTTTAGTGCAGTAAAAATCACACAGATGGATTTGTACGAAAAATCACAATAACAAGCATAAAACGGTTAGTAAAATTCTGTTAACAAAATTTGGTATGAAACGGGACCAAGAAAGTGTCCCATGCATCTTTGGAGACGAGCAGCTACTGCTGCATATGAAATGAGTTACTGAAATTAGCTACTGCTGCATATGAAGTGAGTAATGAAATGAGCAACTACTGCATATGAAATGAGTCGCTGAAATGAGCTACTGGTGCATATGAAATGAATCACTGAAATGAACTACTGCTGCATATGAAATGAGTCACTGAAATGGGCTACTGCTGCATCTGAAATAAGTCACTGAAATGAGCTACTGCTACATATGAAATGAGTCAAGGCTTCAGCTACCATCTGAAAAAAGGGATGAAGGTTTTGAACCTTATTCTGACGAAAAATAAATTTTTCCCTATATTTCTTATTAATATAACAGGATTCTGAGGCAACAGATGGATTGTTTTCTTTAGTGTGATAACCAGTGTGGCCTTACAACCCAGATTTGCAAAAATAAACATACAAAATAAATATTTATTTATTTTGACCCCCATATATGTCGACGTACTAGCATAACCACCAAGGCACTCCTATTGGTCATGTGTAACAGAAAACAAAATTAAGATTTATTCTCTTACTCGTCTTACTACATCATATACGGCTCATTCCACCTTACTACATGAAAGTCAAGAATACATGAGCATTGTTTTATATTTTACATTTTTTTTATTATTCCAAGCACATCTTAAGCAAGTTTCTATCCTTAAAGTTCATATTTTCAGTCATATTTTGAAAGATCTTTCGATAGATAGCTTTTTCTTTTTTTCAAACAATTTTATTAACATAGACACATTTCATTGTGAAAATAAGTGAAAACAAAAATAATGCTTGAAAAGTGACTGGCTGGGTATTATTAATGTCAACCTATCATGCCAGTTCAAATAAAAAGGAGGCCAATTAAATAAAAATAGCCAAGAAAAAAACAATGAAATATCTTCATATGGTCCAGAATCCGAAATATGACCCCTGTTTATACCGCTAAGATTTTTTGGTATTTTAAAAAAGCTTGTTATCATAATTAAATAGCCCTGGTGATTCAGGAGTCATTCTTTAATAACTGGAACGAAAAATCTAAATTTAGCCTAAATAGTGAGGTATCGAGGAGAGGGCCATCCCCTTCATATACTTCATCATTTCTGTTCGTTTTAGGTTTTAATGTTGTTCCTTACTTTCAGATGAAAAAACTTGTTTTTTTTATTTAACAAATATCAGAAGAAGATATGTTGGTAAAAGTAATGGTATTGAGTTGCAAAATAAATTGTCTTGAAAAAATGTTACTAAAAGTCAGCATAATAAGGCTTTACTAGTGATTTGGAACGAAGTCAGAAAATAAGGAGAGCTATAGCGATTTTGCTACTGAAAATAGGGATTTCTAGGTATTTAGCACTAACACTTTAGGGATTTAGAAAAATTTAAAGTGAAAACACTGAGCAGAAAACACCACTTCGCCGTGGCACGATCTCTTTGCTAATTAGAAAGAGCATTGCAGATTTCAAGGTTAGTACACATAAGTCCTTTCTAATATCTTGATTGCTGATATTTTAGTAATATTCCAATACCTTTGGTTTGACACGATCCTTCCCCGGAGGAAAAACTTACACATATACACGCATCCATGGTTATTTTATTCAATACAAAGAAAATGACAAAATTTCACTATTTTCTAAATAAGGAATTAAAACCTTTTTAACAGGATATTCATACATGGTGAATTTGACGGAAAATTTCTTAACCAGATGACTTTTTTGTACTCAGCTGTCTTATATTTACAACACTTCATATACAAATGTTGTCTCCCTTCTGGAAAATATTCACAACCACTGAAAAGAAAGCCATTTGTAGCGTATTCTACAGATATCCCAAATATTATCTTGTGTCTCCCTCTGTGGCACAGCAATGGCGACATCTCCATGAATACAAGGTCACCAACTCTTCCATCGAGAGAACAATCTCCAAATTCAGTGCCAATGTTCTAAGAGCCAACCACCCCTTGACTAGTATAATTTTATAATGTTTGTAGTTGAAGCGTATTTAAATTTTCTTTTTTTTTCTTTTTTATACTCCTTCTTTTCCGTTTTTGACGGGTAATAAATTAATAATAATAATAATAAATTCAATTCCGTTCTTAACCGTAAGAAGTCAATTCGTTTGATATTAATATTGTTGTATTGTATCAGATTAACGACGCTTCTTGACTACTAAGGTCCCTGCGTCGGCCCTGCAGTACATTCCTGCAGCATGATTCGATCTCTGGGTCCCGTATTACCAAGCTAAGGTCAAACCCACTGCGCCACCACAGGACATATTAATATTGTTTCCCACATTTTCTTTTGGTTTTGATTATTATTAGCAAAATTTATTCCTTATTTATGGGTTGTTACGATAAAATGTATTCAACAGTATTCTACAACACTCCTTTCATCATACTAATCTAAGCCTGTTATGTGTGCCCCATCCGCCTGCTCTTTAGAGTTGTCACAGGTCGCTTCGGTTCTAATGACATTCTCACAACCCTGCCTACGTTTTTCTGGTTTCGATAAAAGGAATTATTTCCTAACTCCATTATAGGAACCTTGTCCGAAAAAGAAAACGTGAAATAAAAATGTCCTATCCCATCAGTAAAATGGACGAGGGATTAACACCTCACAATCCTTTGCTGACGTCGACTAACTTAAAAACGAGTGAAGACCGTGGTCGGACTCTCAAAAAATTCTAAAAATAGAAAATAAATAGAAATGTCACTTTCTATCAAAAAAGTTTGCTATCAAGAAAGCTTTTTGACAGCCTGCGACATTTTATCGTCTGGCGAAGTGAAATTCAGGCAAAATACAAATTCAGTTCCTCAGGTTTACGCAAAGTAATGTAGTTTCTAGCCCCTTGATAATTTCGTGAACTGCATTCTTAGAAAAGGAGATTATTTGTCCGCATTAAAAAAAACAGTCCTACAATGTCAATAGATTGGATGAGAGATTAGCGCTTTGCAATCTTTTACCGACGTCAGCAGCATCACCTTATAATAAAGACAGTGATTGTAGTCTCTCAAAAGAAAAGAAACAGAAGGAAAGGTTGCTTTCTATCAATATAGCTTGCTTGAGAAAACTTTTGACATTCAGCGACAGATGTTGGGGACAGGAATAAGGAAAGTTTCGGCATTGATTAAAGATGAAAACATGCAAAAAAAAGGCTTTCAAAATAAGAACGGAATGTAACTACTCCTTATTTCCAGCTGTTGAGAAATCATAAAAAAAAATGTATCTATTATTTCAAAAACAGTCTATAAAACCTTCACTTGTATAAATATATAAAACCCTGCTTTGCTTAAGGAAAAAAAGATAATAGTATAAACAAGTTCTAAACAAATTTGATTGCCTTATCTTATTATCTCTTTTTTTAGTAATCTCACCGTCTCTCCTATCTCCGGTGCTAAAATCTTTAAATTCTGAAATTAATAAATATAGCTTCGGATCATTTTGGTGCTATGGCAACTTAGGAGCTAGGGATTCTAAATTGTTTGAGTAAATTATGTTCTCATCAAAGAAAATGAAAATGATACTTAATAATGAAATTGTGTTCTCGTCAAAGAAAATAGAAACGATCCTTAATGATGAAACTTTGTTTAGGCTGAAAGATTATTTGATAAGGATGTGTCCTAGTTTTCTTCAAGAGTTTTCTAAACAGCTTTTACGGGTAACCAAGACAATCACTCAAAACCTCAGCTTGACCGACGATGTCGAGTTTAAGAAGGATGCTGATTCCTCCTTTTACTTGAAGCTGTTAAGAAAAGAAGACGCTGTAAGAATCCTCAACTCGTTCACGAATAGTGCTGTTGGGATTGGTCCTATTTTATTGAAGGTGGCAATGAATATTCTCAGAATTATTGGTAATGAATTTGGTGACCTGTTAACGAGGAATTTCGTAAAGATACATTTTTGGGTTGCTTGGAAAAAGCTCCAGCTGTTTTTGTACCCAGCTAACCATATGCGGATGTCTTTGTCTCTCGACTGACCATTTGTTTTTGGAAAATACAAAATTCTTTTACGAGAGTCAGCTTGGGCTCAGAGGAGGTAAGTCGACCAAAAGCTCACTTTCTCACCTTACCATTATTGTTGGTAATGATCTAGATTGTAATCTTAAGGTTAACCTTAATTCTTCTGGACATTCTAAGCGGTTCGAGTGTGCTAGCTATGATATTTTACTGAATAAATTTAATAACGTTCGTTTATGGGATCAGGGACTGAATTTCACTCGTTTTTATTTTTCTTAAAGTAGAACACAATATGTCTCAGTGAATGCTTAAGTATGACAGTTTGATAAGGTTTTACAGGGTTCAGCGCTTAGTCACACCTAGTATTCCTTGTTTATATTGATGATATGAAAAATGTATTTTATAGTCTTGATTTTGCTTTACCTTCGCTTTCACTACTAAGTGAGGCTGGAATATGGAAAATCATAGCCTTATTTGCAGGTGGCACACAGTTCAAATTCACAACAAAACGGAAGAACATCTTGATGGAAGCACTCGAAAGAGTTCTTGAGGAAGCCTTAGTACAGCATATTAGCTAGTAGCTATCTATCCAAAGTCATCAGTGATTATTTATGTTAATAAAAAAATATTACCCACGGATAACGGGCTTAAATTGCAAGGATTTTAAATTCCTGGAGTTGAAGCTTCTAATTATCGAAAACGGTGATTTCCGACTTAGGGCACCAGTCCCATCGATATACCATGGTAACATTTTGGTAAGTCTTGGGCAGGACGTGCATCCTTTGGCTAACTATACTTTGGGGCCTTAATTTTGAAAAAAAAAACACGTTTCATTTGAATGATGTCACGCTCAAAGGCATTTAAAGAGCAAGAAGATACACAATATTATTATAATTACACTGTATAAACGGCGTTGTATTCAGAAAATATTTTTCATTAGAATAAGATATGCCTAGAGGAGGAGGCCAAAAAAATCACCAAGTTAATTACCTTTTAAGGTTCCTTCAAGTCCTTCAAGTCCATCCTTCAAGAATCCTAAGCGGGCTCCTTTTGGCTTCCAGCTGCAAACTTTCAAATTCATAATACACATAATATATTGCACATATGCTGCACAAAATACAACATTCATACTAAATTTGAAAATATAGCACATGTTCGATGGGCTCGAAGCTGCCCATTTCCAGCAACTTAAGGCCTATAGGCCAGCTGGTACCAATACAACTCTTCCTGCTCGATCTAGCTCTCTTCTGTACAAAGTAGCAACGCTCATAGTTACCAAATTATTTTTCCGCGAAGAATAAAAATGAAATACCTAATCATACTCTTTACTTGCGGCGCATTCGAAGAATAGGTGTTGCAATTTTTTTCAGGCAAGCTGCAGAGTTTACAATTTGGATTATTTGGAAATCATCCAAATGTTGCTTCCATCTTTTTTCTTCTCGCCTAAGTATTACTGCTCAGCTTTTTACTTTAAAATGAGTCCAATCGTATTCAAGCTTTTTGAACGTTGAAACCAGAGCAGGAAGTTTCCTATAAGGAAGGCAGTTTTTAATTGTATTTCTAAGCGTGATTGAATATTTTCGGGCAAGTTAAGGGTTGATAGACTTTACTGTCTCTGCAGCAAAACTGTGCACTCTTCCGTCATAATTGATGCTTACTTGGCTACGAATATGCTGCAAAGCAACAGCTATTTTAATCTCGAATAAAGCTCCACGTAGTTTACTTATCTCCTGCAAATCATTCGTCTTTGCATTCCACATAAATGGGAAGGTATAATATTATCACCCTTAAGTAATTCAGCTACTACTTCTAGTTCAGGCGTTAAGACTGAGGAGTCCAGTGGAAAAGGCTTTCTAATAGTCAGGGAGGTATCTTGAATTAACGTTGATGTGGTGGATTTACTCCCTGCTAGGGATTCATTAGTGTAAACAATTGGTTGATTCTTGAAATCTATAGGCTAGCCGTCTTTCTTAAAAATTCCGGACTGATAAGTTAATTTAGGATACACTCATTTTTGTCCGTATAAGCTAAAGACTAACGTTTGATTCTCTAACCTGTCTGGACAAAGCGCTAAGACTACTTGTCAAGATGCAATCCCGATTTGATTCCACTGCTCAGTATTCCCCTGAAAAAGAGTGAAAAGAGGGTGTGACTCCCCATAAGCTTGAATCCAGGTATAATATTTTACTGTTGCTTTGACTATGCTCTCGCGTACAGATACAACACTCTAGCTAATTTCTTGGTACATTTACTAGAAGAGTAAAACTACATTTACGTAAAAATTGAATAGCAAAGCTTAGATATTACAAAGAATCATCATGATATTAGAAGTGCCTAAGTGGGACATAGCCAAAAATCGACTAGGAACCACTGATTTAGGGGTATG